>NC_012875.2:22278238-22280139 GCF_000003195.3 Sorghum bicolor
CGGACGCACCTGATATAACTCCTTGATGATGTGTCATATGGAATCTTGCTTCGGTTCGTTTAGAGACAGTGTTAGTTTAGCTAGAAGATATGTGCACGGTTTACGCCTAATGCACCATAGGCTAAGAAACCATTTTAGACGCACCCGATGGTACTCATAGTTGAAGAGGCTCAAGTGGAGGCTCGATTTGGTCTGTTCGGATATAGTGCTAATCTTGATGCAAGATAGTTGCACAGTTTGCATGCAACGTACCATATGTTAAGAAATCAATTTGGACGCACCCAATGGAACTCCTAGATGACGTGTGTCATATGGAATCTCGCTTCGGTCTGTTTGGAGACAATGTTTGTTTCGGTGCAAGATAGGTGCATAGTTTGTGCCTAATGCACCATAGTCTAAGAAACCATTTTTGACACACCTGTTTGTACTCCTAGATGAAGAGGCTCAAGTGGAAGCTCGGTTTGGTCTGTTTGGAGATAGTGCTAATCTTGATGCAAGATAGATGCAAGGTTTGCATGGAACATACGATATGCTCAGAAATCAATTAGGACGCACCTGATATAACTCCTTGATGATGTGTATCATATGTAATCTTGCTTCGATTTGCTTAGAGAGATTGTTAGTTTTGGTAGACGATATATGCACGGTTTACGCCAAATGCACCATATGCTCAGAAACCATTTTAGACGCACCCGATGCTACTCATAGTTGAAGTGGAGGCTCGATTTGGTCTGTTCGGATATAGTGCTAATCTTGATGCAAGATAGTTGCATAGTTTGCATGCAACGTACCATATGTTAAGAAATCAATTTGGACGCACCCAATGGAACTCCTAGATGACGTGTGTCATATGGAATCTCGCTTCGGTCTGTTTGGAGACAATGTTAGTTTTGCAAGATAGGTGCATAGTTTGTCCCTATTGCACCATAGTCTAAGAAACCATTTTTGACACACCTGTTTGTACTCCTAGATGAAGAGGCTCAAGTGGAAGCTCGGTTTAGTCTATTTGGAGATAGTGCTAATCTTGATGCAAGATAGATGCACGGTTTGCATGGAACATACGATATGCTCAGAAATCAATTAGGACGCACCTGATATAACTCCTTGATGATGTGTATCATATGTAATCTTGCTTCGATTTGCTTAGAGAGATTGTTAGTTTTGGTAGAAGATATATGCACGGTTTACGCCAAATGCACCATATGCTCAGAAACCATTTTAGACGCACCCGATGGTACTCATAGTTGAAGAGGCTCAAGTGGAGGCTCGATTTGGTCTGTTCGGATATAGTGCTAATCTTGATGCAAGATAGTTGCATAGTTTGCATGCAACGTACCATATGTTAAGAAATCAATTTGGACGCACCCAATGGAACTCCTAGATGACGTGTGTCATATGGAATCTCGCTTCGGTCTGTTTGGAGACAATGTTTGTTTCGGTGCAAGATAGGTGCATAGTTTGTGCCTAATGCACCATAGTCTAAGAAAAGATTTTTGACACACCTGTTTGTACTCCTAGATGAAGAGGCTCAAGTGGAAGCTCGGTTTGGTCTGTTTAGAGATAGTGCTAATCTTGATGCAAGATAGATGCAAGGTTTGCATGGAACATACGATATGCTCAGAAATCAATTAGGACGCACCTGATATAACTCCTTGATGATGTGTATCATATGTAATCTTGCTTCGATTTGCTTAGAGAGATTGTTAGTTTTGGTAGACGATATATGCATGGTTTACGCCAAATGCACCATATGCTCATAAACTATTTTAGACGCACCCGATGCTACTCATAGTTGAAGAGGCTCAAGTGGAGGCTCGATTTGGTCTGTTCGGATATAGTGCTAATCTTGATGCAAGGTAGTTGCATAGTTTGCATGCAACGTACCATATGTTAAGAAATCA
>NC_012875.2:22280399-22282654 GCF_000003195.3 Sorghum bicolor
GGTGTCAGTGCCAGGGAGAAGCACAGTTTATGCCTAGTGTTCCATAGTGTATGAACACCTCTGAGACGCACCTGTTAGTACTCCATGATGAAGAGGCTCAAGTGGCAGCTTGATTCGGTCTGTTGGGAGATAGTGCTCATCTTAATGCTGGATATGGTACACGGTTGCTATGGAACATACCAAATGCTTTTAGATCAACTTGGACGCACATCATGATCTCCTAGATGACATTAGAAATCTTGTTTGGGTCTATTTGGAGACAGTGTTATTTTTAGTACAAGATAGGCGCAAGGTTTCCACATAATGTCGCATGGGATAAGAAGCCATTTGGGACGCATCTGATGATTCTCATAGGAAAAAGCCTCAATTGAAAGCTCAGTTGGTCTATTTGGAGATAGTGCTAATCTTGATGCAAGATAGATGCACGGTTTGTATGGAACATCCGATATGCTCAGAAATCAATTAGGAGGCACCTGATATAACTCCTTGGTGATGTGTATCATATGTAATCATGCTTGGCTTTGTTTAGAGAGAGTCTTAGTTTTGGTAGAAGATATATGCACGGTTTACGCCAAATGCACCACAGGCTAAGAAACCATTTTAGACGCACCCGATGCTACTCATAGTTGAAGAGGCTCAAGTGGAGGCTCGATTTGGTCTGTTCGGATATAGTGCTAATCTTGATGCAAGGTAGTTGCATAGTTTGCATGCAACGTACCATATGTTAAGAAATCAATTTGGACGCACCCAATGGAACTCCTAGATGACGTGTGTCATATGGAATCTCGCTTCGGTCTGTTTGGAGACAATGTTAGTTTCGGTGCAAGATAGGTGCATAGTTTGTGCCTAATGCACCATAGTCTAAGAAACCATTTTTGACACACCTGTTTGTACTCCTAGATGAAGAGGCTCAAGTGGAAGCTCGGTTTGGTCTGTTTGGAGATAGTGCTAATCTTGATGCAAGATAGGTGCACGGTTTGCATGGAACATACGATATGCTCAGAAATCAATTAGGACGCACCTGATATAACTCCTTGATGATGTGTATCATATGTAATCTTGCTTCGATTTGCTTAGAGAGATTGTTAGTTTTGGTAGAAGATATATGCACGGTTTACGCCAAATGCACCATAGGCTCAGAAACCATTTTAGACCCACCCGATGGTACTCATAGTTGAAGAGGCTCAAGTGGAGGCTCGATTTGGTCTGTTCGGATATAGTGCTAATCTTGATGCAAGATAGTTGCACAGTTTGCATGCAACGTACCATATGTTAAGAAATCAATTTGGACGCACCCAATGGAACTCCTAGATTACGTGTATCATATGGAATCTCGCTTCGGTCTGTTTGGAGACAATGTTAGTTTCAGTGCAAGATAGGTGCATAGTTTGTGCCTAGTGTTCCATAGTCTAAGAAACCATTTTTGACACACCTGTTTGTACTCCTAGATGAAGAGGCTCTAGTGGAAGCTTGATTCGGTCTGTTTGGAGATAGTGCTAATCTTGATGCAAGATAGGTGCACGGTTTGCATGGAACATACCAAATGCTTGGAAATCAATCTGGACGCACATAATGAACTCCTAGATGACGTGTGTCATACGAAATCTTGCTTCGGTCTGTTTGGAGACAGTGTTAGTTTTAGTGCAAGATAGGTGCAAGGTTTGCACATAATGTAGCATAGGCTAAGAAACCATTTTGGACGCATCCGATGGTACTCCTAAATAAAAGGCTCAAGTGAAAGCTCGGTTTGGTCTATTTGGAGATAGTGCTAATCTTGATTCAAGATAGATGCACGGTTTGTATGGAACATACGATATGCTCAGAAATCAATTAGGAGGCACCTGATATAACTCCTTGGTGATGTGTATCATATGTAATCTTGCTTCGGTTTGTTTAGAGAGAGTGTTAGTTTTGGTAGAAGATATATGCACGGTTTACGCCAAATGCACCATAGGCTAAGAAACCATTTTAGACGCACCCGATGCTACTCATAGTTGAAGAGGCTCGAGTGGAGGCTCGATTTGGTCTGTTCGGATATAGTGCTAATCTTGATGCAAGATAGTTGCATAGTTTGCATGCAACGTACCATATGTTAAGAAATCAATTTGGACGCACCCAATGGAACTCCTAGATGACGTGTGTCATATGGAATCTCGCTTCGGTCTGTTTGGAGACAATGTTTGTTTCGGTGCAAGATAGGTGCATAGTTTGTGCCTAATGCACCATAGTCTAAGAAACCATTTTGACACACCTGT
>NC_012875.2:22282754-22286761 GCF_000003195.3 Sorghum bicolor
ATCCACATACTTTAGTGACCTACGGTTTTACGCCAAATGCACCATATGCTCAGAAACCATTTTAGACGCACCCGATGCTACTCATAGTTGAAGAGGCTCGAGTGGAGGCTCGATTTGGTCTGTTCGGATATAGTGCTAATCTTGATGCAAGATAGTTGCACAGTTTGCATGCAACGTACCATATGTTAAGAAATCAATTTGGACGCACCCAATGGAACTCCTAGATGACGTGTGTCATATGGAATCTCGCTTCGGTCTGTTTGGAGACAATGTTTGTTTCGGTGCAAGATAGGTGCATAGTTTGTGCCTAATGCACCAAAGTCTAAGAAACCATTTTTGACACACCTGTTTGTACTCTAAGATGAAGAGGCTTAAGTGGAAGCTCGGTTTGGTCTGTTTGGAGATAGTGCCAATCTTGATGCAAGATAGATGCACGGTTTGCATGGAACATACGATATGCTCAGAAATCAATTAGGACGCACCTGATATAACTCCTTGATGATGTGTATCATATGTAATCTTGCTTCGATTTGCTTAGAGAGAGTGTTAGTTTTGGTAGAAGATATATGCACGGTTTACGCCAAATGCACCATATGCTCAGAAACCATTTTAGACGCACCCGATGCTACTCATAGTTGAAGAGGCTCGAGTGGAGGCTCGATTTGGTCTGTTCGGATATAGTGCTAATCTTGATGCAAGATAGTTGCATAGTTTGCATGCAACGTACCATATGTTAAGAAATCAATTTGGACGCACCCAATGGAACTCCTAGATGACGTGTGTCATATGGAATCTCGCTTCGGTCTGTTTGGAGACAATGTTAGTTTCGGTGCAAGATAGGTGCATAGTTTGTGCCTAATGCACCAAAGTCTAAGAAACCATTTTTGACACACCTGTTTGTACTCCTAGATTGATGAGGACATCCCTAGCATTCATTCATCTTCAAATGAAACTCCACTTGATATAAGTGGTCCAATTACAAGAAGTAGAGCTAAACAATTGGAGAAGGAAATTCATTCTCAGGTGAACGCTAACCTTATGTTTAATAATCAGTTTATGTTGAATGATCCTATACTTTTGAGTTCTTGTTTCAATGTCCTTAGGAATGATGGAGGGTATGAACCAGCATGGGATGAAGATGGATTCAAGCCTTTGGACATCTGAACCAAGAAGCCTATCGTGTGCATAAATAAAATGGTGGTTCATTACTTCTGCATGAGAAGGCAACCAGAAGCTAGATGGCTGACCCATGGTACAAATTCCAAGCATCACCATGGACAGAATACAAGGAGTTACGTGGCATTCTACAGATGGATGAAAGCATCTTTAAGTCTATGTTGCAGCCCATCAAACGGTTCATTATTTAGACTTCCCAATAAAGAGTTATGCTCATTTTAGTAACTGCTGCCAGAAGCTGAGAAGACGCGCGAACCAGCCACGAAATCCACTAGTGGATGTGCATGCTGTCATGTATTCAAAGCTGAACGCCCCTATCTATATATATCTCTTGTACTAGACAATGAAAGGACACATCTTGCTTGGTTAAAATTCAGAATACACAAATTCGTGGAGTTTTGTTTATGCGTGAGTCTTGAGAGGCTTGCAAAACTTGTTCTTTCGATTCCTAAGGGAGTTGTAGAACGCCGAACTGCGGTTCATCCAGTTTGTGCCTTCACGTCTATACGGCGTGATTGCGTGGGCTGTTCGTCGGTACGTGGAAGGGTGATTGTCTCGGTAGTTCGTCGCGTGGACAGCCTCGCGGTGCACTGCCTCTTCACCAGGTCACGCAGCGACAAGTTATCAAGTTCGCGAATCCTACGAGAAGATCGGGCCACAACGACTTGTCTCACGCTATCCCTAGGCGTGAGCATATCAAAGATGAAGAGGCTCAAGTGGAAGCTCAGGTTGGTCTGTTTGAAGATAGTGCTAATCTTGATGCAAGATAGGTGCACGGTTTGCATGGAACATACGATATGCTCAGAAATCAATTAGGACGCACCTGATATAACTCCTTAATGATGTGTATCATATGTAATCTTGATTCGGTTTGTTTAGAGAGAGTGTTAGTTTTGGTAGAAGATATATGCACGGTTTACGCCAAATGCACCATAGGCTCAGAAACCATTTTAGACCCACCCGATGGTACTCATAGTTGAAGAGGCTCAAGTGGAGGCTCGATTTGGTCTGTTCGGATATAGTGCTAATCTTGATGCAAGATAGTTGCACAGTTTGCATGCAACGTACCATATGTTAAGAAATCAATTTGGACGCACCCAATGGAACTCCTAGATTACGTGTGTCATATGGAATCTCGCTTCGGTCTGTTTGGAGACAATGTTAGTTTCAGTGCAAGATAGGTGCATAGTTTGTGCCTAGTGTTCCATAGTCTAAGAAACCATTTTTGACGCACCTGTTTGTACTCCTAGATGAAGAGGCTCAAGTGGAAGCTTGATTCGGTCTGTTTGGAGATAGTGCTAATCTTGATGCAAGATAGGTGCACGGTTTGCATGGAACATACCATATGCTTGGAAATCAATTTGGATGCACCCGATGGAACTCCTTGATGACGTGTGTCATATGGAATCTCGCTTCGGTCCATTTGGAGATATTGTTAGTTTCAGTGCAAAATAGGTGCACAGTTTGCACCTAATGCACCATAGTCTGAAACCATTTTGGACGCACTTGTTGGTACTCCTAGGTGAAGGGGCTCAAGTGGATGCTCGGTTCGGTCTGTTTGCAGATAGTACTAATCTTAATGCAGGATAGGTACACGGTTTGCATGGAACATACCAAATGCTTGGAAATCAATCTGGACGCACATAATGAACTCCTAGATGACGTGTGTCATACGAAATCTTGCTTCGGTCTGTTTGGAGACAGTGTTAGTTTTAGTGCAAGATAGGTGCAAGGTTTGCACATAATATAGCATAGGCTAAGAAACCATTTTGGACGCATCCGATGGTACTCCTAGGTAAAAGGCTCAAGTGAAAGCTCGGTTTGGTCTATTTGGAGATAGTGCTAATCTTGATGCAAGATAGATGCACGGTTTGCATGGAACATACGATATGCTCATAAATCAATTAGGAGGCACCTGATATAACTCCTTGATGATGTGTATCATATGTAATCTTGCTTCGGTTTGTTTAGAGAGTGTGTTAGTTTTGGTAGAAGATATATGCACGGTTTACGCCAAATGCACTATAGGCTAAGAAACCATTTTAGACGCACCCGATGGTACTCATAGTTGAAGAGGCTCAAGTGGAAGCCCGGTTTGGTCTGTTTGGAGATAGTGCTAATCTTGATGCAAGATAGATGTACGGTTTGCATGGAACATACGATATGCTCAGAAATCAAGTAGGACGCACCTGATATAACTCCTTGATGATGTGTATCATATGTAATCTTGCTTCGGTTTGTTGAGAGAGAGTGTTAGTTTTGGTAGAAGATATATGCACGGTTTACGCCAAATGCACCATAGGCTAAGAAACCATTTTAGACGCACCCGATGGTACTCATAGTTGAAGAGGCTCGAGTGGAGGCTCGATTTGGTCCGTTCGGATATAGTGCTAATCTTGATGCAAGATAGTTGCACAGTTTGCATGCAACGTACCATATGTTAAGAAATCAATTTGGACGCTCCCAATGGAACTCGTAGATGACGTGTGTCATATGGAATCTCGCTTGTTTGGAGACAATGTTAGTTTCGGTGCAAGATAGGTGCATAGTTTGTGCCTAATGCACCATAGTCTAAGAAACCATTTTTGACACACCTGTTTGTACTCCTAGATGAAGAGGCTCAAGTGGAAGCTCAGGTTGATCTGTTTGAAGATAGTGCTAATCTTGATGCAAGATAGGTGCACGGTTTGCATGGAACATACGATATGCTCAGAAATCAATTAGGACGCACCTGATATAACTCCTTGATGATGTGTATCATATGTAATCTTGATTCGGTTTGTTTAGAGAGAGTGTTGAGTTTCCGAAATTCAAGCTTAATTGGGCAATGC
>NC_012875.2:22293850-22294801 GCF_000003195.3 Sorghum bicolor
CATCCGATGGTACTCCTAGGTAAAAGGCCCAAGTGAAAGCTCGGTTTGGTCTATTTGGAGATAGTGCTAATCTTGATGCAAGATAGATGCACGGTTTGCATGGAACATACGATATGCTCAGAAATCAATTAGGAGGCACCTGATATAACTCCATGATGATGTGTATCATATGTAATCTTGCTTCGGTTTGATCAGAGAGAGTGTTAGTTTTGGTAGAAGATATATGCACGGTTTACGCCAAATGCACCATAGGCTAAGAAACCATTTTAGACGCACCCGATAGTACTCATAGTTGAAGAGGCTCAAGTGGAAGCCCGGTTTGGTCTGTTTGGAGATAGTGCTAATCTTGATGCAAGATAGATGTACGGTTTGCATGGAACATACGATATGCTCAGAAATCAATTAGGACGCACCTGATATAACTCCTTGATGATGTGTATCATATGTAATCTTGCTTCGGTTTGTTCAGAGAGAGTGTTAGTTTTGGTAGAAGATATATGCACGGTTTACGCCAAATGCACCATAGGCTAAGAAACCATTTTAGACCCACCCGATGGTACTCATAGTTGAAGAGGCTCAAGTGGAGGCTCGATTTGGTCTGTTCGGATATAGTGCTAATCTTGATGCAAGATAGTTGCACAGTTTGCATGCAACGTACCATATGTTAAGAAATCAATTTGGACGCACCCAATGGAACTCCTAGATGACGTGTGTCATATGGAATCTCGCTTCGGTCTGTTTGGAGACAATGTTAGTTTCAGTGCAAGATAGGTGCATAGTTTGTGCCTAATGCACCATAGTCTAAGAAACCATTTTTGACACACCTGTTTGTACTCCTAGATGAAGAGGCTCAAGTGGAAGCTCGGTTTGGTCTGTTTGGAGATAGTGCTAATCTTGATGCAAGATAGATGCACGGTTTGCATGAAACATACCATATGCTCGAAAATCAAT
>NC_012875.2:22295243-22326893 GCF_000003195.3 Sorghum bicolor
GTCTCTAAGATGAGGAGGCTCAAGTGGAAGCTCGGTTTGGTCTGTTTGGAGATAGTGCCAATCTTGATGCAAGATAGATGCACGGTTTGCATGGAACATACGATATGCTCAGAAATCAATTAGGACGCACCCGATGGAACTCCTTGATGACGTGTGTCATATGGAATCTCGCTTCGGTCCATTTGGAGATATTGTTAGTTTCAGTGCAAAATAGGTGCACAGTTTGCACCTAATGCACCATAGTCTGAAACCATTTTGGACGCACTTGTTGGTACTCCTAGGTGAAGGGGCTCAAGTGGATGCTCGGTTCGGTCTGTTTGCAGATAGTACTAATCTTAATGCAGGATAGGTACACGGTTTGCATGGAACATACCAAATGCTTGGAAATCAATCTGGACGCACATAATGAACTCCTAGATGACGTGTGTCATACGAAATCTTGCTTCGGTCTGTTTGGAGACAGTGTTAGTTTTAGTGCAAGATAGGTGCAAGGTTTGCACATAATATAGCATAGGCTAAGAAACCATTTTGGACGCATCCGATGGTACTCCTAGGAAAAAGGCTCAAGAGAAAGCTCGGTTTGCTCTATTTGGAGATAGTGCTAATCTTGATGCAAGATAGATGCACGGTTTGCATGGAACATACGATATGCTCATAAATCAATTCTGGACGCACCCAATGGAACTCCTAGATGACGTGTGTCATATGGAATCTCGCTTCGGTTTGTTTAGAGAGTGTGTTAGTTTTGGTAGAAGATATATGCACGGTTTACGCCAAATGCACTATAGGCTAAGAAACCATTTTAGACGCACCCGATGGTACTCATAGTTGAAGAGGCTCAAGTGGAAGCTCAGGTTGATCTGTTTGAAGATAGTGCTAATCTTGATGCAAGATAGATGCACGGTTTGCATGGAACATACGATATGCTCAGAAATCAATTAGGACGCACCTGATATAACTCCTTGATGATGTGTATCATATGTAATCTTGCTTCGGTTTGTTGAGAGAGAGTGTTAGTTTTGGTAGAAGATATATGCACGGTTTACGCCAAATGCACCATAGGCTAAGAAACCATTTTAGACGCACCCGATGCTACTCATGGTTGAAGAGGCTCGAGTGGAGGCTCGATTTGGTCTGTTCGGATATAGTGCTAATCTTGATGCAAGATAGTTGCACAGTTTGCATGCAACGTACCATATGTTAAGAAATCAATTTGGACGCACCCAATGGAACTCCTAGATGACGTGTGTCATATGGAATCTCGCTTCGGTCTGTTTGGAGACAATGTTTGTTTCGGTGCAAGATAGGTGCATAGTTTGTGCCTAATGCACCATAGTCTAAGAAACCATTTTTGACACACCTGTTTGTACTCCTAGATGAAGAGGCTCAAGTGGAAGCTCGGTTTAGTCTATTTGGAGATAGTGCTAATCTTGATGCAAGATTGATGCACGGTTTGCATGGAACATACGATATGCTCAGAAATCAATTAGGAGGCACCTGATATAACTCCTTGGTGATGTGTATCATATGTAATCTTGCTTCGGTTTGTTTAGAGAGAGTGTTAGTTTTGGTAGAAGATATATGCACGGTTTACGCCAAATGCACCATAGGCTAAGAAACCATTTTAGACGCACCCGATGCTACTCATAGTTGAAGAGGCTCGAGTGGAGGCTCGATTTGGTCTGTTCGGATATAGTGCTAATCTTGATGCAAGATAGTTGCACAGTTTGCATGCAACGTACCATATGTTAAGAAATCAATTTGGACGCACCCAATGGAACTCCTAGATGACGTGTGTCATATGGAATCTCGCTTCGGTCTGTTTGGAGACAATGTTTGTTTCGGTGCAAGATAGGTGCATAGTTTGTGCCTAATGCACCATATTCTAAGAAACCATTTTTGACACACCTGTTTGTACTCCTAGATGAAGAGGCTCAAGTGGAAGCTCGGTTTAGTCTATTTGGAGATAGTGCTATTCTTGATGCAAGATAGATGCACGGTTTGCATGGAACATACGATATGCTCAGAAATCAATTAGGACGCACCTGATATAACTCCTTGATGATGTGTATCATATGTAATCTTGCTTCGGTTTGTTCAGAGAGAGTGTTAGTTTTGGTAGAAGATATATGCACGGTTTACGCCAAATGCACCATAGTCTAAGAAACCATTTTTGACACACCTGTTTGTACTCCTAGATGAAGAGGCTCAAGTGGAAGCTCAGGTTGATCTGTTTGAAGATAGTGCTAATCTTGATGCAAGATAGGTGCACGGTTTGCATGGAACATACGATATGCTCAGAAATCAATTAGGACGCACCTAATATAACACCTTGGTGATGTGTATCATATGTAATCTTGCTTCGGTTTGTTTAGAGAGAGTGTTAGTTTTGGTAGAAGATATATGCACGGTTTACGCCAAATGCACCATAGGCTAAGAAACCATTTTAGACGCACCCGATGCTACTCATAGTTGAAGAGGCTCGAGTGGAGGCTCGATTTGGTCTGTTCGGATATAGTGCTAATCTTGATGCAAGATAGTTGCACAGTTTGCATGCAACGTACCATATGTTAAGAAATCAATTTGGACGCACCCAATGGAACTCCTAGATGACGTGTGTCATATGGAATCTCGCTTCGGTCTGTTTGGAGACAATGTTTGTTTCGGTGCAAGATAGGTGCATAGTTTGTGCCTAATGCACCATAGTCTAAGAAACCATTTTTGACACACCTGTTTGTACTCCTAGATGAAGAGGCTCAAGTGGAAGCCCGGTTTAGTCTATGTGGAGATAGTGCTAATCTTGATGCAAGATAGATGCACGGTTTGCATGGAACATACGATATGCTCAGAAATCAATTAGGACGCACCTGATATAACTCCTTGATGATGTGTATCATATGTAATCTTGCTTCGGTTTGTTCAGAGAGAGTGTTAGTTTTGGTAGAAGATATATGCACGGTTTACGCCAAATGCACCATAGGCTAAGAAACCATTTTAGACGCACCCGATGGTACTCATAGTTGAAGAGGCTCAAGTGGAGGCTCGATTTGGTCTGTTCGGATATAGTGCTAATCTTGATGCAAGATAGTTGCACAGTTTGCATGCAACGTACCATATGTTAAGAAATCAATTTGGACGCACCCGATGGAACTCCTAGATGACGTGTGTCATATGGAATCTCGCTTCGGTCTGTTTGGAGACAATGTTTGTTTCGGTGCAAAATAGGTGCATAGTTTGTGCCTAATGCACCATAGTCTAAGAAAAGATTTTTGACACACCTGTTTGTACTCCTAGATGAAGAGGCTCAAGTGGAAGCTCGGTTTGGTCTGTTTGGAGATAGTGCTAATCTTGATGCAAGATAGATGCAAGGTTTGCATGGAACATACGATATGCTCAGAAATCAATTAGGAAGCACATGATATAACTCCTTGATGATGTGTATCATATGCAATCTTGCTTCGATTTGTTTAGAGAGAGTGTTAGTTTTGGTAGAAGATATATGCACGGTTTACGCCAAATGCACCATATGCTCAGAAACCATTTTAGACGCACCCGATGGTACTCATAGTTGAAGAGGCTCAAGTGGAGGCTCGATTTGGTCTGTTCGGATATAGTGCTAATCTTGATGCAAGATAGTTGCACCGTTTGCATGCAACGTACCATATGTTAAGAAATCAATTTGGACGCACCCAATGGAACTCCTAGATGACGTGTGTCATATGGAATCTCGCTTCGGTCTGTTTGGAGACAATGTTAGTTTCGGTGCAAGATAGGTGCATAGTTTGTGCCTAATGCACCATAGTCTAAGAAACCATTTTTGACACACCTGTTTGTACTCCTAGATGAAGAGGCTCAAGTGGAAGCTCGGTTTGGTCTGTTTGGAGATAGTGCTAATCTTGATGCAAGATAGATGCACGGTTAGCATGGAACATACGATATGCTCAGAAATCAATTAGGACGCACCTGATATAACTCCTTGATGATGTGTATCATATGTAATCTTGCTTCGGTTTGTTCAGAGAGAGTGTTAGTTTTGGTAGAAGATATATGCACGGTTTACGCCAAATGCACCATAGGCTAAGAAACCATTTTAGACGCACCCGATGGTACTCATAGTTGAAGAGGCTCAAGTGGAGGCTCGATTTGGTCTGTTCGGATATAGTGCTAATCTTGATGCAAGATAGTTGCACAGTTTGCATGCAACGTACCATATGTTAAGAAATCAATTTGGACGCACCCAATGGAACTCCTAGATGACGTGTGTCATATGGAATCTCGCTTCGGTCTGTTTGGAGACAATGTTAGTTTCGGTGCAAGATAGGTGCATAGTTTGTGCCTAATGCACCATAGTCTAAGAAACCATTTTTGACACACCTGTTTGTACTCCTAGATGAAGAGGCTCAAGTGGAAGCTCGGTTTGGTCTGTTTGGAGATAGTGCTAATCTTGATGCAAGATAGATGCATGGTTTGCATAGAACATACGATATGCTCAGAAATCAATTAGGACGCACCTAATATAACACCTTGGTGATGTGTATCATATGTAATCTTGCTTCGATTTGCTTAGAGAGATTGTTAGTTTTGGTAGACGATATATGCACGGTTTACGCCAAATGCACCATATGCTCAGAAACCATTTTAGACGCACCCGATGCTACTCATAGTTGAAGAGGCTCGAGTGGAGGCTCGATTTGGTCTGTTCGGATATAGTGCTAATCTTGATGCAAGATAGTTGCACAGTTTGCATGCAACGTACCATATGTTAAGAAATCAATTTGGACGCACCCAATGGAACTCCTAGATGACGTGTGTCATATGGAATCTCGCTTCGGTCTGTTTGGAGACAATGTTTGTTTCGGTGCAAGATAGGTGCATAGTTTGTGCCTAATGCACCAAAGTCTAAGAAACCATTTTTGACACACCTGTTTGTACTCTAAGATGAAGAGGCTCAAGTGGAAGCTCGGTTTGGTCTGTTTGGAGATAGTGCTAATCTTGATGCAAGATAGATGCAAGGTTTGCATGGAACATACGATATGCTCAGAAATCAATTAGGACGCACCTGATATAACTCCTTGATGATGTGTATCATATGTAATCTTGCTTCGGTTTGTTCAGAGAGAGTGTTAGTTTTGGTAGAAGATATATGCACGGTTTACGCCAAATGCACCATAGGCTAAGAAACCATTTTAGACGCACCCGATGGTACTCATAGTTGAAGAGGCTCAAGTGGAGGCTCGATTTGGTCTGTTCGGATATAGTGCTAATCTTGATGCAAGATAGTTGCACAGTTTGCATGCAACGTACCATATGTTAAGAAATCAATTTGGACGCACCCAATGGAACTCCTAGATGACGTGTGTCATATGGAATCTCGCTTCGGTCTGCTTGGAGACAATGTTAGTTTCAGTGCAAGATAGGTGCATAGTTTGTGCCTAATGCACCATAGTCTAAGAAACCATTTTTGAGGCACCTGTTTGTACTCCTAGATGAAGAGGCTCTAGTGGAAGCTTGATTCGGTCTGTTTGGAGATAGTGCTAATCTTGATGCAAGATAGGTGCACGGTTTGCATGGAACATACCATATGCTTGGAAATCAATTTGGATGCACCCGATGGAACTCCTTGATGACGTGTGTCATATGGAATCTCGCTTCGGTCCATTTGGAGATATTGTTAGTTTCAGTGCAAAATAGGTGCACAGTTTGCACCTAATGCACCATAGTCTGAAACCATTTTGGACGCACTTGTTGGTACTCCTAGGTGAAGGGGCTCAAGTGGATGCTCGGTTCGGTCTGTTTGCAGATAGTACTAATCTTAATGCAGGATAGGTACACGGTTTGCATGGAACATACCAAATGCTTGGAAATCAATCTGGACGCACATAATGAACTCCTAGATGACGTGTGTCATACGAAATCTTGCTTCGGTCTGTTTGGAGACAGTGTTAGTTTTAGTGCAAGATAGGTGCAAGGTTTGCACATAATGTAGCATAGGCTAAGAAACCATTTTGGACGCATCCGATGGTACTCCTAGGTAAAAGGCTCAAGTAAAAGCTCGGTTTGGTCTATTTGGAGATAGTGCTAATCTTGATTCAAGATAGATGCACGGTTTGTATGGAACATACGATATGCTCAGAAATCAATTAGGAGGCACCTGATATAACTCCTTGGTGATGTGTATCATATGTAATCTTGCTTCGGTTTGTTTAGAGAGAGTGTTAGTTTTGGTAGAAGATATATGCACGGTTTACGCCAAATGCACCACAGGCTAAGAAACCATTTTAGACGCACCCGATGGTACTCATAGTTGAAGAGGCTCGAGTGGAGGCTCGATTTGGTCTGTTCGGATATAGTGCTAATCTTGATGCAAGATAGTTGCATAGTTTGCATGCAACGTACCATATGTTAAGAAATCAATTTGGACGCACCCAATGGAACTCCTAGATGACGTGTGTCATATGGAATCTCGCTTCGGTCTGTTTGGAGACAATGTTTGTTTCGGTGCAAGATAGGTGCATAGTTTGTGCCTAATGCACCATAGTCTAAGAAAAGATTTTTGACACACCTGTTTGTACTCCTAGATGAAGAGGCTCAAGTGGAAGCTCGGTTTGGTCTGTTTGGAGATAGTGCTAATCTTGATGCAAGATAGATGCAAGGTTTGCATGGAACATACGATATGCTCAGAAATAAATTAGGACGCACCTGATATAACTCCTTGATGATGTGTATCATATGTAATCTTGCTTCGATTTGCTTAGAGAGATTGTTAGTTTTGGTAGACGATATATGCACGGTTTACGCCAAATGCACCATATGCTCAGAAACCATTTTAGACGCACCCGATGCTACTCATAGTTGAAGAGGCTCAAGTGGAGGCTCGATTTGGTCTGTTCGGATATAGTGCTAATCTTGATGCAAGATAGTTGCATAGTTTGCATGCAACGTACCATATGTTAAGAAATCAATTTGGACGCACCCAATGGAACTCCTAGATGACGTGTGTCATATGGAATCTCGCTTCGGTCTGTTTGGAGATAATGTTAGTTTCGGTGCAAGATAGGTGCATAGTTTGTGCCTAATGCACCATAGTCTAAGAAACCATTTTTGACACACCTGTTTGTACTCCTAGATGAAGAGGCTCAAGTGGAAGCTCGGTTTGGTCTGTTTGGAGATAGTGCTAATCTTGATGCAAGATAGATGCACGGTTTGCATGGAACATACAATATGCTCAGAAATCAATTAGGACGCACCTGATATAACTCCTTGGTGATGTGTATCATATGTAATCTTGCTTCGGTTTGTTTAGAGAGAGTGTTAGTTTTGGTAGAAGATATATGCACGGTTTACGCCAAATGCACCATAGGCTAAGAAACCATTTTAGACGCACCCGATGCTACTCATAGTTGAAGAGGCTCGAGTGGAGGCTCGATTTGGTCTGTTCGGATATAGTGCTAATCTTGATGCAAGATAGTTGCACAGTTTGCATGCAACGTACCATATGTTAAGAAATCAATTTGGACGCACCCAATGGAACTCCTAGATGACGTGTGTCATATGGAATCTCGCTTCGGTCTGTTTGGAGACAATGTTTGTTTCGGTGCAAGATAGGTGCATAGTTTGTGCCTAATGCACCATAGTCTAAGAAACCATTTTTGACACACCTGTTTGTACTCCAAGATGAAGAGGCTCAAGTGGAAGCTCGGTTTAGTCTATTTGGAGATAGTGCTAATCTTGATGCAAGATAGATGCACGGTTTGCATGGAACATACGATATGCTCAGAAATCAATTAGGACGCACCTGATATAACTCCTTGATGATGTGTATCATATGTAATCTTGCTTCGGTTTGTTCAGAGAGAGTGTTAGTTTTGGTAGAAGATATATGCACGGTTTACGCCAAATGCACCATAGGCTAAGAAACCATTTTAGACCCACCCGATGCTACTCATAGTTGAAGAGGCTCGAGTGGAGGCTCGATTTGGTCTGTTCGGATATAGTGCTAATCTTGATGCAAGATAGTTGCACAGTTTGCATGCAACGTACCATATGTTAAGAAATCAATTTGGATGCACCCAATGGAACTCCTAGATGACGTGTGTCATATGGAATCTCGCTTCGGTCTGTTTGGAGACAATGTTAGTTTCGGTGCAAGATAGGTACATAGTTTGTGCTTAATGCACCATAGTCTAAGAAACCATTTTCGACACACCTGTTTGTACTCCTAGATGAAGAGGCTCAAGTGGAAGCTCGGTTTGGTCTGTTTGGAGATAGTGCTAATCTTGATGCAAGATAGATGCACGGTTTGCATGGAACATACGATATGCTCAGAAATCAATTAGGACGCACCTGATATAACTCCTTGATGATGTGTATCATATGTAATCTTGCTTCGGTTTGTTCAGAGAGAGTGTTAGTTTTGGTAGAAGATATATGCACGGTTTACGCCAAATGCACCATAGGCTAAGAAACCATTTTAGACGCACCCGATGCTACTCATAGTTGAAGAGGCTCGAGTGGAGGCTCGATTTGGTCTGTTCGGATATAGTGCTAATCTTGATGCAAGATAGTTGCACAGTTTGCATGCAACGTACCATATGTTAAGAAATCAATTTGGACGCACCCAATGGAACTCCTAGATGACGTGTGTCATATGGAATCTCGCTTCGGTCTGTTTGGAGACAATGTTTGTTTCGGTGCAAGATAGGTGCATAGTTTGTGCCTAATGCACCATATTCTAAGAAAAGATTTTTGACACACCTGCTTGTACTCCTAGATGAAGAGGCTCAAGTGGAAGCTCGGTTTGGTTTGTTTGGAGATAGTGCTAATCTTGACGCAAGATAGATGCAAGGTTTGCATGGAACATACGATATGCTCAGAAATCAATTAGGACGCACCTGATATAACTCCTTGATGATGTGTATCATATGTAATCTTGCTTCGATTTGCTTAGAGAGATTGTTAGTTTTGGTAGAAGATATATGCACGGTTTACGCCAAATGCACCATAGGCTAAGAAACCATTTTAGACGCACCCGATGCTACTCATAGTTGAAGAGGCTCGAGTGGAGGCTCGATTTGGTCTGTTCGGATATAGTGCTAATCTTGATGCAAGATAGTTGCACAGTTTGCATGCAACGCACCATATGTTAAGAAATCAATTTGGACGCACCCAATGGAACTCCTAGATGACGTGTGTCATATGGAATCTCGCTTCGGTCTGTTTGGAGACAATGTTTGTTTCGGTGCAAGATAGGTGCATAGTTTGTGCCTAATGCACCATAGTCTAAGAAACCATTTTTGACACACCTGTTTGTACTCCTAGATGAAGAGGCTCAAGTGGAAGCTCGGTTTAGTCTATGTGGAGATAGTGCTAATCTTGATGCAAGATAGATGCACGGTTAGCATGGAACATACGATATGCTCAGAAATCAATTAGGACGCACCTGATATAACTCCTTGATGATGTGTATCATATGTAATCTTGCTTCGGTTTGTTCAGAGAGAGTGTTAGTTTTGGTAGAAGATATATGCACGGTTTACGCCAAATGCACCATAGGCTAAGAAACCATTTTAGACGCACCCGATGGTACTCATAGTTGAAGAGGCTCAAGTGGAGGCTCGATTTGGTCTGTTCGGATATAGTGCTAATCTTGATGCAAGATAGTTGCACAGTTTGCATGCAACGTACCATATGTTAAGAAATCAATTTGGACGCACCCGATGGAACTCCTAGATGACGTGTGTCATATGGAATCTCGCTTCGGTCTGTTTGGAGACAATGTTTGTTTCGGTGCAAAATAGGTGCATAGTTTGTGCCTAATGCACCATAGTCTAAGAAAAGATTTTTGACACACCTGTTTGTACTCCTAGATGAAGAGGCTCAAGTGGAAGCTCGGTTTGGTCTGTTTGGAGATAGTGCTAATCTTGATGCAAGATAGATGCAAGGTTTGCATGGAACATACGATATGCTCAGAAATCAATTAGGAAGCACATGATATAACTCCTTGATGATGTGTATCATATGCAATCTTGCTTCGATTTGTTTAGAGAGAGTGTTAGTTTTGGTAGAAGATATATGCACGGTTTACGCCAAATGCACCATATGCTCAGAAACCATTTTAGACGCACCCGATGGTACTCATAGTTGAAGAGGCTCAAGTGGAGGCTCGATTTGGTCTGTTCGGATATAGTGCTAATCTTGATGCAAGATAGTTGCACCGTTTGCATGCAACGTACCATATGTTAAGAAATCAATTTGGACGCACCCAATGGAACTCCTAGATGACGTGTGTCATATGGAATCTCGCTTCGGTCTGTTTGGAGACAATGTTTGTTTCGGTGCAAGATAGGTGCATAGTTTGTGCCTAATGCACCATAGTCTAAGAAACCATTTTTGACACACCTGTTTGTACTCCTAGATGAAGAGGCTCAAGTGGAAGCTCGGTTTGGTCTGTTTGGAGATAGTGCTAATCTTGATGCAAGATAGATGCATGGTTTGCATAGAACATACGATATGCTCAGAAATCAATTAGGACGCACCTAATATAACACCTTGGTGATGTGTATCATATGTAATCTTGCTTCGGTTTGTTTAGAGAGAGTGTTAGTTTTGGTAGAAGATATATGCACGGTTTACGCCAAATGCACCATAGGCTAAGAAACCATTTTAGACGCACCCGATGCTACTCATAGTTGAAGAGGCTCGAGTGGAGGCTCGATTTGGTCTGTTCGGATATAGTGCTAATCTTGATGCAAGATAGTTGCACAGTTTGCATGCAACGTACCATATGTTAAGAAATCAATTTGGACGCACCCAATGGAACTCCTAGATGACGTGTGTCATATGGAATCTCGCTTCGGTCTGTTTGGAGACAATGTTTGTTTCGGTGCAAGATAGGTGCATAGTTTGTGCCTAATGCACCATAGTCTAAGAAACCATTTTTGACACACCTGTTTGTACTCCTAGATGAAGAGGCTCAAGTAGAAGCCCGGTTTGGTCTGTTTGGAGATAGTGCTAATCTTGATGCAAGATAGATGTACGGTTTGCATGGAACATACGATATGCTCAGAAATCAATTAGGACGCACCTGATATAACTCCTTGATGATGTGTATCATATGTAATCTTGCTTCGGTTTGTTTAGAGAGAGTGGTAGTTTTGGTAGAAGATATATGCACGGTTTACGCCAAATGCACCATAGGCTAAGAAACCATTTTAGACGCACCCGATGGTACTCATAGTTGAAGAGGCTCGAGTGGAGGCTCGATTTGGTCCGTTCGGATATAGTGCTAATCTTGATGCAAGATAGTTGCACAGTTTGCATGCAACGTACCATATGTTAAGAAATCAATTTGGACGCTCCCAATGGAACTCGTAGATGACGTGTGTCATATGGAATCTCGCTTGTTTGGAGACAATGTTAGTTTCGGTGCAAGATAGGTGCATAGTTTGTGCCTAATGCACCATAGTCTAAGAAACCATTTTTGACACACCTGTTTGTACTCCTAGATGAAGAGGCTCAAGTGGAAGCTCAGGTTGGTCTGTTTGAAGATAGTGCTAATCTTGATGCAAGATAGGTGCACGGTTTGCATGGAACATACGATATGCTCAGAAATCAATTAGGACGCACCTGATATAACTCCTTGATGATGTGTATCATATGTAATCTTGATTCGGTTTGTTTAGAGAGAGTGTTAGTTTTGGTAGAAGATATATGCACGGTTTACGCCAAATGCACCATAGGCTCAGAAACCATTTTAGACCCACCCGATGGTACTCATAGTTGAAGAGGCTCAAGTGGAGGCTCGATTTGGTCTGTTCGGATATAGTGCTAATCTTGATGCAAGATAGTTGCACAGTTTGCATGCAACGTACCATATGTTAAGAAATCAATTTGGACGCACCCAATGGAACTCCTAGATGACGTGTGTCATATGGAATCTCGCTTCGGTCTGTTTGGAGACAATGTTTGTTTCGGTGCAAGATAGGTGCATAGTTTGTGCCTAATGCACCAAAGTCTAAGAAACCATTTTTGACACACCTGTTTGTACTCTAAGATGAGGAGGCTCAAGTGGAAGCTCGGTTTGGTCTGTTTGGAGATAGTGCCAATCTTGATGCAAGATAGATGCACGGTTTGCATGGAACATACGATATGCTCAGAAATCAATTAGGACGCACCCGATGGAACTCCTTGATGACGTGTGTCATATGGAATCTCGCTTCGGTCCATTTGGAGATATTGTTAGTTTCAGTGCAAAATAGGTGCACAGTTTGCACCTAATGCACCATAGTCTGAAACCATTTTGGACGCACTTGTTGGTACTCCTAGGTGAAGGGGCTCAAGTGGATGCTCGGTTCGGTCTGTTTGCAGATAGTACTAATCTTAATGCAGGATAGGTACACGGTTTGCATGGAACATACCAAATGCTTGGAAATCAATCTGGACGCACATAATGAACTCCTAGATGACGTGTGTCATACGAAATCTTGCTTCGGTCTGTTTGGAGACAGTGTTAGTTTTAGTGCAAGATAGGTGCAAGGTTTGCACATAATATAGCATAGGCTAAGAAACCATTTTGGACGCATCCGATGGTACTCCTAGGTAAAAGGCTCAAGTGAAAGCTCGGTTTGGTCTATTTGGAGATAGTGCTAATCTTGATGCAAGATAGATGCACGGTTTGCATGGAACATACGATATGCTCATAAATCAATTAGGAGGCACCTGATATAACTCCTTGATGATGTGTATCATATGTAATCTTGCTTCGGTTTGTTTAGAGAGTGTGTTAGTTTTGGTAGAAGATATATGCACGGTTTACGCCAAATGCACTATAGGCTAAGAAACCATTTTAGACGCACCCGATGGTACTCATAGTTGAAGAGGCTCAAGTGGAAGCCCGGTTTGGTCTGTTTGGAGATAGTGCTAATCTTGATGCAAGATAGATGTACGGTTTGCATGGAACATACGATATGCTCAGAAATCAAGTAGGACGCACCTGATATAACTCCTTGATGATGTGTATCATATGTAATCTTGCTTCGGTTTGTTGAGAGAGAGTGTTAGTTTTGGTAGAAGATATATGCACGGTTTACGCCAAATGCACCATAGGCTAAGAAACCATTTTAGACGCACCCGATGGTACTCATAGTTGAAGAGGCTCGAGTGGAGGCTCGATTTGGTCCGTTCGGATATAGTGCTAATCTTGATGCAAGATAGTTGCACAGTTTGCATGGAACATTCCATATGCTTGGAAATCAATTTGGATGCACCCGATGGAACTCCTTGATGACGTGTGTCATATGGAATCTCGCTTCGGTCCATTTGGAGATATTGTTAGTTTCAGTGCAAAATAGGTGCACAGTTTGCACCTAATGCACCATAGTCTGAAACCATTTTGGACGCACTTGTTGGTACTCCTAGGTGAAGGGGCTCAAGTGGATGCTCGGTTCGGTCTGTTTGCAGATAGTACTAATCTTAATGCAGGATAGGTACACGGTTTGCATGGAACATACCAAATGCTTGGAAATCAATCTGGACGCACATAATGAACTCCTAGATGACGTGTGTCATACGAAATCTTGCTTCGGTCTGTTTGGAGACAGTGTTAGTTTTAGTGCAAGATAGGTGCAAGGTTTGCACATAATGTAGCATAGGCTAAGAAACCATTTTGGACGCATCCGATGGTACTCCTAGGTAAAAGGCTCAAGTGAAAGCTCGGTTTGGTCTATTTGGAGATAGTGCTAATCTTGATTCAAGATAGATGCACGGTTTGTATGGAACATACGATATGCTCAGAAATCAATTAGGAGGCACCTGATATAACTCCTTGGTGATGTGTATCATATGTAATCTTGCTTCGGTTTGTTTAGAGAGAGTGTTAGTTTTGGTAGAAGATATATGCACGGTTTACGCCAAATGCACCATAGGCTAAGAAACCATTTTAGACGCACCCGATGCTACTCATAGTTGAAGAGGCTCGAGTGGAGGCTCGATTTGGTCTGTTCGGATATAGTGCTAATCTTGATGCAAGATAGTTGCATAGTTTGCATGCAACGTACCATATGTTAAGAAATCAATTTGGACGCACCCAATGGAACTCCTACATGACGTGTGTCATATGGAATCTCGCTTCGGTCTGTTTGGAGACAATGTTAGTTTCGGTGCAAGATAGGTGCATAGTTTGTGCCTAATGCACCATAGTCTAAGAAAAGATTTTTGACACACCTGTTTGTACTCCTAGATGAAGAGGCTCAAGTGGAAGCTCAGGTTGGTCTGTTTGAAGATAGTGCTAATCTTGATGCAAGATAGGTGCACGGTTTGCATGGAACATACGATATGCTCAGAAATCAATTAGGACCCACCTGATATAACTCCTTGATGATGTGTATCATATGTAATCTTGCTTCGGTTTGTTCAGAGAGAGTGTTAGTTTTGGTAGAAGATATATGCACGGTTTACGCCAAATGCACCATAGGCTCAGAAACCATTTTAGACCCACCCGATGGTACTCATAGTTGAAGAGGCTCAAGTGGAGGCTCGATTTGGTCTGTTCGGATATAGTGCTAATCTTGATGCAAGATAGTTGCACAGTTTGCATGCAACGTACCATATGTTAAGAAATCAATTTGGACGCACCCAATGGAACTCTTAGATTACGTGTGTCATATGGAATCTCGCTTCGGTCTGTTTGGAGACAATGTTAGTTTCAGTGCAAGATAGGTGCATAGTTTGTGCCTAGTGTTCCATAGTCTAAGAAACCATTTTTGACGCACCTGTTTGTACTCCTAGATGAAGAGGCTCAAGTGGAAGCTTGATTCGGTCTGTTTGGAGATAGTGCTAATCTTGATGCAAGATAGGTGCACGGTTTGCATGGAACATACCATATGCTTGGAAATCAATTTGGATGCACCCGATGGAACTCCTTGATGACGTGTGTCATATGGAATCTCGCTTCGGTCCATTTGGAGATATTGTTAGTTTCAGTGCAAAATAGGTGCACAGTTTGCACCTAATGCACCATAGTCTAAGAAACCATTTTGGACGCACTTGTTGGTACTCCTAGGTGAAGGGGCTCAAGTGGATGCTCGGTTCGGTCTGTTTGGAGATAGTGCTAATCTTAATGCAGGATAGGTACACGGTTTGCATGGAACATACCAGATGCTTGGAAATCAATCTGGACGCACATAATGGAACTCCTAGATGACGTGTGTCATACGAAATCTTGCTTCGGTCTGTTTGGAGATAGTGTTAGTTTCAGTGCAAGATAGGTGCAAGGTTTGCACATAATGCAACATAGGCTAAGAAACCATTTTGGACGCACCCAATGGTACTCCTAGGTAAAAGGCTCAAGTGAAAGCTCGGTTTGGTCTATTTGGAGATAGTGCTAATCTTGATTCAAGATAGATGCACAGTCTGCATGGAACGTACCATATGCTTAGAAATTAATTTGGACACACCGATAGAACTCCTTGATGATGTGTGTCATATGGAGTCTCGCTTTGGTGTGCATAGAGACAGTATTAGTTTTGGTGCAAGAAATGTGCACGGTTTGCGCCTAATGCACCAAAGTCTAAGAAACCATTTTGGAAGCACCTCTTGGTACTCCTAGGTGAAGAGGCTCAAGTGGTGGCTGTGTTCGGTCTGTTTAGGGATAGAGCTAATCTTGATGCAAAATAGGTGCATGATTTGCATGGAACATACCATATGCTCAGAAATAAATTTGGACGCACCAGATGGAACTGCTAGATGACATATGTCATATGGAATCTCACTTCGGTCCGTTTAGAGACAGTGTTAGTTTCGGTGCAAGATAGGTGCACAGTTTGCACCTAATGCACCATAGGATCAGAAATCATTTTGGACGCACCCGATGGTACTCCTATGTCAAGGGGCTCAAGTGAAAGCTCAGTTTGGTCTATTTGGAGAAAGTGCTAATCTTGATGCAAGATAGATGCACGGTTTGCATTGAACATACGATATTCTCAGAAATCAATTAGGACGCACCTGATATAACTCCTTGATGATGTGTATCATATGTAATCTTGCTTCGATTTGTTTAGAGAGAGTGTTAGTTTTGGTAGAAGATATATGCACGGTTTACGTCAAATGCACCATATGCTCAGAAACCATTTTAGACGCACCCGATGGTACTCATTGTTGAAGAGGCTCAAGTGGAGGCTCGATTTGGTCTGTTCGGATATAGTGCTAATCTTGATGCAAGATAGTTGCACTGTTTGCATGCAACGTACCATATGTTAAGAAATCAATTTGGACGCACCCAATGGAACTCCTAGATGACGTGTGTCATATGGAATCTCGCTTCGG
Organism: Sorghum bicolor; assembly: GCF_000003195.3. Classification (NCBI taxonomy): domain Eukaryota; kingdom Viridiplantae; phylum Streptophyta; class Magnoliopsida; order Poales; family Poaceae; genus Sorghum; species Sorghum bicolor. The sequence goes on from NC_012875.2 coordinate 22,311,564, forward strand.
TCTGTTTGGAGACAATGTTAGTTTCGGTGCAAGATAGGTGCATAGTTTGTGCCTAATGCACCATAGTCTAAGAAACCATTTTTGACACAGCTGTTTGTACTCCTAGATGAAGAGGCTCAAGTCGAAGCTCGGTTTGGTCTGTTTGGAGATAGTGCTAATCTTGATGCAAGATAGATGCACGGTTTGCATGGAACATACGATACGCTCAGAAATCAATTAGGACGCACCTGATATAACTCCTTGATGATGTGTATCATATGTAATCTTGCTTCGGTTTGTTTAGAGAGAGTGTTAGTTTTGGTAGAAGATATATGCACGGTTTACGCCAAATGCACCATAGGCTCAGAAACCATTTTAGACCCACCCGATGGTACTCATAGTTGAAGAGGCTCAAGTGGAGGCTCGATTTGGTCTGTTCGGATATAGTGCTAATCTTGATGCAAGATAGTTGCACAGTTTGCATGCAACGTACCATATGTTAAGAAATCAATTTGGACGCACCCAATGGAACTCTTAGATTACGTGTGTCATATGGAATCTCGCTTCGGTCTGTTTGGAGACAATGTTAGTTTCAGTGCAAGATAGGTGCATAGTTTGTGCCTAGTGTTCCATAGTCTAAGAAACCATTTTTGAGGCACCTGTTTGTACTCCTAGATGAAGAGGCTCAAGTGGAAGCTTGATTCGGTCTGTTTGGAGATAGTGCTAATCTTGATGCAAGATAGGTGCACGGTTTGCATGGAACATACCATATGCTTGGAAATCAATTTGGATGCACCCGATGGAACTCCTTAATGACGTGTGTCATATGGAATCTCGCTTCGGTCCATTTGGAGATATTGTTAGTTTCAGTGCAAAATAGGTGCACAGTTTGCACCTAATGCACCATAGTCTAAGAAACCATTTTGGACGCACTTGTTGGTACTCCTAGGTGAAGGGGCTCAAGTGGATGCTCGGTTCGGTCTGTTTGGAGATAGTGCTAATCTTAATGCAGGATAGGTACACGGTTTGCATGGAACATACCAGATGCTTGGAAATCAATCTGGACGCACATAATGGAACTCCTAGATGACGTGTGTCATACGAAATCTTGCTTCGGTCTGTTTGGAGATAGTGTTAGTTTCAGTGCAAGATAGGTGCAAGGTTTGCACATAATGCAGCATAGGCTAAGAAACCATTTTGGACGCACCCAATGGTACTCCTAGGTAAAAGGCTCAAGTGAAAGCTCGGTTTGGTCTATTTGGAGATAGTGCTAATCTTGATTCAAGATAGATGCACAGTCTGCATGGAACGTACCATATGCTTAGAAATTAATTTGGACACACCGATAGAACTCCTTGATGATGTGTGTCATATGGAGTCTCGCTTTGGTGTGCATAGAGACAGTATTAGTTTTGGTGCAAGAAATGTGCACGGTTTGCGCCTAATGCACCAAAGTCTAAGAAACCATTTTGGAAGCACCTCTTGGTACTCCTAGGTGAAGAGGCTCAAGTGGTGGCTGTGTTCGGTCTGTTTAGGGATAGAGCTAATCTTGATGCAAAATAGGTGCATGATTTGCATGGAACATACCATATGCTCAGAAATAAATTTGGACGCACCAGATGGAACTGCTAGATGACATATGTCATATGGAATCTCACTTCGGTCCGTTTAGAGACAGTGTTAGTTTCGGTGCAAGATAGGTGCACAGTTTGCACCTAATGCACCATAGGATCAGAAATCATTTTGGACGCACCCGATGGTACTCCTATGTCAAGGGGCTCAAGTGAAAGCTCAGTTTGGTCTATTTGGAGAAAGTGCTAATCTTGAAGCAAGATAGATGCACGGTTTGCATTGAACATACGATATTCTCAGAAATCAATTAGGACGCACCTGATATAACTCCTTGATGATGTGTATCATATGTAATCTTGCTTCGATTTGTTTAGAGAGAGTGTTAGTTTTGGTAGAAGATATATGCACGGTTTACGTCAAATGCACCATATGCTCAGAAACCATTTTAGACGCACCCGATGGTACTCATTGTTGAAGAGGCTCAAGTGGAGGCTCGATTTGGTCTGTTCGGATATAGTGCTAATCTTGATGCAAGATAGTTGCACTGTTTGCATGCAACGTACCATATGTTAAGAAATCAATTTGGACGCACCCAATGGAACTCCTAGATGACGTGTGTCATATGGAATCTCGCTTCGGTCTGTTTGGAGACAATGTTAGTTTCGGTGCAAGATAGGTGCATAGTTTGTGCCTAATGCACCATAGTCTAAGAAACCATTTTTGACACAGCTGTTTGTACTCCTAGATGAAGAGGCTCAAGTCGAAGCTCGGTTTGGTCTGTTTGGAGATAGTGCTAATCTTGATGCAAGATAGATGCACGGTTTGCATGGAACATACGATATGCTCAGAAATCAATTAGGACGCACCTGATATAACTCCTTGATGATGTGTATCATATGTAATCTTGATTCGGTTTGTTTAGAGAGAGTGTTAGTTTTGGTAGAAGATATATGCACGGTTTACGCCAAATGCAACATAGGCTAAGAAACCATTTTAGACCCACCCGATGGTACTCATAGTTGAAGAGGCTCAAGTGGAGGCTCGATTTGGTCTGTTCGGATATAGTGCTAATCTTGATGCAAGATAGTTGCACAGTTTGCATGCAACGTACCATATGTTAAGAAATCAATTTGGACGCACCCAATGGAACTCCTAGATTACGTGTGTCATATGGAATCTCGCTTCGGTCTGTTTGGAGACAATGTTAGTTTCAGTGCAAGATAGGTGCATAGTTTGTGCCTAGTGTTCCATAGTCTAAGAAACCATTTTTGACGCACCTGTTTGTACTCCTAGATGAAGAGGCTCAAGTGGAAGCTTGATTCGGTCTGTTTGGAGATAGTGCTAATCTTGATGCAAAATAGGTGCACGGTTTGCATGGAACATACCATATGCTTGGAAATCAATTTGGATGCACCCGATGGAACTCCTTAATGACGTGTGTCATATGGAATCTCGCTTCGGTCCATTTGGAGATATTGTTAGTTTCAGTGCAAAATAGGTGCACAGTTTGCACCTAATGCACCATAGTCTAAGAAACCATATTGGACGCACTTGTTGGTACTCCTAGGTGAAGGGGCTCAAGTGGATGCTCGGTTCGGTCTGTTTGGAGATAGTGCTAATCTTAATGCAGGATAGGTACACGGTTTGCATGGAACATACCAGATGCTTGGAAATCAATCTGGACGCACATAATGGAACTCCTAGATGACGTGTGTCATACGAAATCTTGCTTCGGTCTGTTTGGAGATAGTGTTAGTTTCAGTGCAAGATAGGTGCAAGGTTTGCACATAATGCAGCATAGGCTAAGAAACCATTTTGGACGCACCCAATGGTACTCCTAGGTAAAAGGCTCAAGTGAAAGCTCGGTTTGGTCTATTTGGAGATAGTGCTAATCTTGATTCAAGATAGATGCACAGTCTGCATGGAACGTACCATATGCTTAGAAATTAATTTGGACACACCGATAGAACTCCTTGATGATGTGTGTCATATGGAGTCTCGCTTTGGTGTGCATAGAGACAGTATTAGTTTTGGTGCAAGAAATGTGCACGGTTTGCGCCTAATGCACCAAAGTCTAAGAAACCATTTTGGAAGCACCTCTTGGTACTCCTAGGTGAAGAGGCTCAAGTGGTGGCTGTGTTCGGTCTGTTTAGGGATAGAGCTAATCTTGATGCAAAATAGGTGCATGATTTGCATGGAACATACCATATGCTCAGAAATAAATTTGGACGCACCAGATGGAACTGCTAGATGACATATGTCATATGGAATCTCACTTCGGTCCGTTTAGAGACAGTGTTAGTTTCGGTGCAAGATAGGTGCACAGTTTGCACCTAATGCACCATAGGATCAGAAATCATTTTGGACGCACCCGATGGTACTCCTATGTCAAGGGGCTCAAGTGAAAGCTCAGTTTGGTCTATTTGGAGAAAGTGCTAATCTTGAAGCAAGATAGATGCACGGTTTGCATTGAACATACGATATTCTCAGAAATCAATTAGGACGCACCTGATATAACTCCTTGATGATGTGTATCATATGTAATCTTGCTTCGATTTGTTTAGAGAGAGTGTTAGTTTTGGTAGAAGATATATGCACGGTTTACGTCAAATGCACCATATGCTCAGAAACCATTTTAGACGCACCCGATGGTACTCATTGTTGAAGAGGCTCAAGTGGAGGCTCGATTTGGTCTGTTCGGATATAGTGCTAATCTTGATGCAAGATAGTTGCACTGTTTGCATGCAACGTACCATATGTTAAGAAATCAATTTGGACGCACCCAATGGAACTCCTAGATGACGTGTGTCATATGGAATCTCGCTTCGGTCTGTTTGGAGACAATGTTAGTTTCGGTGCAAGATAGGTGCATAGTTTGTGCCTAATGCACCATAGTCTAAGAAACCATTTTTGACACAGCTGTTTGTACTCCTAGATGAAGAGGCTCAAGTGGAAGCTCGGTTTGGTCTGTTTGGAGATAGTGCTAATCTTGATGCAAGATAGATGCACGGTTTGCATGGAACATACGATACGCTCAGAAATCAATTAGGACGCACCTGATATAACTCCTTGATGATGTGTATCATATGTAATCTTGCTTCGTTTTGTTTAGAGAGAGTGTTAGTTTTGGTAGAAGATATATGCACGGTTTACGCCAAATGCACCATAGGCTCAGAAACCATTTTAGACCCACCCGATGGTACTCATAGTTGAAGAGGCTCAAGTGGAGGCTCGATTTGGTCTGTTCGGATATAGTGCTAATCTTGATGCAAGATAGTTGCACAGTTTGCATGCAACGTACCATATGTTAAGAAATCAATTTGGACGCACCCAATGGAACTCCTAGATTACGTGTGTCATATGGAATCTCGCTTCGGTCTGTTTGGAGACAATGTTAGTTTCAGTGCAAGATAGGTGCATAGTTTGTGCCTAGTGTTCCATAGTCTAAGAGACCATTTTTGACGCACCTGTTTGTACTCCTAGATGAAGAGGCTCAAGTGGAAGCTTGATTCGGTCTGTTTGGAGATAGTGCTAATCTTGATGCAAAATAGGTGCACGGTTTGCATGGAACATACCATATGCTTGGAAATCAATTTGGATGCACCCGATGGAACTCCTTGATGACGTGTGTCATATGGAATCTCGCTTCGGTCCATTTGGAGATATTGTTAGTTTCAGTGCAAAATAGGTGCACAGTTTGCACCTAATGCACCATAGTCTAAGAAACCATTTTGGACGCACTTGTTGGTACTCCTAGGTGAAGGGGCTCAAGTGGATGCTTGGTTCGGTCTGTTTGGAGATAGTGCTAATCTGGATGCAAGATAGATGCACGGTTTGCTTGGAGCATACGATATGCTCAGTTATCAATTAGGACGCACCTGATATAACTCCTTGATGATGTGTCATATGGAATCTTGCTTCGGTTCGTTTAGAGACAGTGTTAGTTTTGGTAGAAGATATGTGCACGGTTTACGCCTAATGCACCATAGGCTAAGAAACCATTTTAAACGCACACGATGGTACTCATAGTTGAAAAGGCTCAAGTGGAGGCTCGATTTGGTCTGTTCGGATATAGTGTTAATCTTGATGTAAGGTAGTTGCACAATTTGCATGGAAGGTTCCATATGTTAAGAAATCAATTTGGATGCACCCAATGGAACTCCTAGATTACGTGTGTCATATGGAATCTTGCTTCGGTCTGTTTGGAGACAATGTTAGTTTCGGTGCAAGATAGGTGCATAGTTTGTGCCTAATGCACCATAGTCTAAGAAACCATTTTTGACACACCTATTTGTATTCCTAGATGAAGAGGCTCAAGTGGAAGCTCGGTTTTGTCTGTTTGGAGATAGTGCTAATCTTGATGCAAGATAGATGCACGGTTTGCATGGAACATACGATATGCTCAGAAATCAATTAGGACGCACCTGATATAACTCCTTGATGATGTGTATCATATGTAATCTTGCTTCGGTTTGTTTAGAGAGAGTGTTAGTTTTGGTAGAAGATATATGCACGGTTTACGCCAAATGCACCATAGGCTAAGAAACCATTTTAGACGTACCCGATGGTACTCATAGTTGAAGAGGCTCAAGTGGAGGCTCGATTTGGTCTGTTCGGATATAGTGCTAATCTTGATGCAAGATAGTTGCACAGTTTGCATGCAACGTACCATATGTTAAGAAATCAATTTGGACGCACCCAATGGAACTCCTAGATGACGTGTGTCATAAGGAATCTCGCTTCGGTCTGTTTGGAGACTGTGGGGGTATAAACCCCTATACCCTTACGGCTAGACTTGGGCCGGGAGGCTTGGCCCATCACGAAGACAGTCCGAGGCTTGATCCAGCTGCTTGGAGTTTCATGCAAGGAAACAAGACGTGGTGATCAAGCCAGATTCTAGTCGGTTAGAATAGGAATTTATATTGTGCTATCTATGGCAATTGTAACCGACTAGGATTACTTTTCATATTTGTAACCCTGCCCTCCGGACTATATAAGGAGGGGCAAGGGACCCCCCTAGGATGCATTATCTCTCAACACAATCCAATACAATCAGATGCAGGACGTAGGTATTACGCCCACACGGCGGCTGAACCTGGATAAAAACCTTGTCTGTGTCTTCCGTCACAATCAAGTTTGTAGCTTACGCACTGTCTACCGATAAACTACTACCGTGGGTATACCCCAAGGTAGACTGCCGACTAGTTTTCGTCGACAGTGGCGCGCCAGGTAGGGGGTGTGCGTACAGCTCTCTCGACGAACAAGATGGTCATTGTTCCAGTTTCCGTGGCTGTGCCTGAAGGCCTCACGTTCACCGTCGGCCAGATCACGTGGACGACTCATGGCGGCGGCCTCACGACCACGACTTCGGAAGAAACCCAGATCCGATCTGGGACGACAGCGGCGTTGATTCCGATCACGCCGACACCGAGCACTCGGCCTCCGCTCCCTCGTTACAGGGGAAAGAAGGTCGACGACTCGGATCTTTTCCGAGCCCTTGATCACGCCGATCTCAGGCTCCTCGAAGCTTCCCGACTGGTAGATGGTTTCTCGCGCCGATCTGATCAAGTCGCGCCAACAGACTCTTTCGACTCCTGCCGGCCAACTCGTGTCATCACACACGAACAGCTGGGGACGTCTCTGACAATAACGTCCACCCCCACGGGGCGGTCCGTCGAGCTCAACGCAGATCCAGACCAGATTTCTCCCTACGGACTAAACAACTTGTCTGATCACTACTCACGGCACATCCAATCCCTTTTCAACAGGGCGAGCTGGTCGCCGAGACAGAACAACCGAGCAGCTCGCCATTACGTCAACATGGTATCAATCCAAGTACTGCCGAACGATCAGGCTTCCAGTACAAACTCCAGCACAGGGTCTATCCCTATCGAGGTTATAAACTCCGAGGAACCTGGATTTACCACCGTATCCTCTGGGTTTTTCTCGCTTCCCAGTCTTTCCGCCTCGGCGGGGAGATCTTATCTTCAATGTCAGCAACGATGAACCGGTTGTCGATGGAGAAACAGACGAGCAGAAGCAGCTCCGCGAACAGCGCAACGCCAACCGCGCTCGGCGGCGCGCGGACGAGGAATGGCAACTTGCGCCGCATAACCTCAGTGACGCTTTCGACATGGTCGAAGATCAGCAAGTCTACAAAACGCCAAGTGCTAACGTGGCTGTTGCTATGGCAAACCTGGACCGACTCCTTGATACTCCTGAGTGCCAGGGTGTCCGATCCAGTACACGCGCACACCTGATCGCCGCGATGGGACAGACAGCCACCTTACTCAAAAGGGTCCAAGCTATCTCCTACATAGAGGTCTCTTCCGACCAGACTCATAGCAGCCGGACTTCACCTCAACCCAGCGAGCGCCACCGTAGCCGCTCTCCCAACAACCGCAGGAAGGATGTTGGGCGCGACAACCGTGGTCGGGACGCCGGCGGCTACCACGAGCAGAAGCGTGGGTGTGGTGAGGAAGTAAACCAGCACAGGGATCTACGATACAACATCCCTCCCAAGGACACCCGGGACCGCATCAACAGGCGCGCCACGGAAAGAGCGGTGCACGAGAACTTGCGGCGCATTGAGTACGATGCCGCACACGGCCCTCCCAGCCTAAGGCAGTTTTCTTCACACCTTCGCCAAGTCATATGGCCCCGCAACTTTAAACTCGAGAAGCTTAAAAAATATGACGTCAAGGAAAACCTAGAAAACTGGATCACTCTCTACGAGATTGCAGTTCGGTCAGCAGCAGGAGACGAGCACGTCATGGTAAATTACTTCCCAGTTGTCCTCGACCAAGCTGGTCATCAGTGGCTCTTCGGCCTGCCCGAGAACTCTTTCGACTCTTGGGAAGAACTGTGCCAGGCGTTTATCGACAATTTCATCGCTACCTGCGAGCAGCCTGGGAACAAGTACGACCTCGAGAGAATAAGGGACAGGAAAAACGAGCCTCTGCGTGATTACATCCGACGATTCTCGGATATGTGTCTTAAAAATTCCAAAAATTTCTCACGACGAGGCCATATCAGCTTTCATTAAAGGGCTACGCTTCCACGAAGCATTGAGGAACAAGCTACTGTGCAAAAGGCCGACACGATGGCCGAGCTCCTCGCCACGGCAAAAAACTACGCTGAAGCCGACGACGCAGAAAAGCTCATCCGAGAGGACGCGAGAGGCCCCGACTAGCCTCCTCGACGAGATGACAGTCGCGGACGCTTTGACAACAGGAACCATCGTCGCACTGACAACCGCGACCACAGAGAAGGTTGGGATAGGCGGCGTGACAATCGCGATGACTTCAGGGGTAAGCGCCCTCGCGACGATGACCACGAGGTGAACGCGGTCAAGCGCCCTAATGGGCGGCAAGACTACCAGTAAGATTACAACAAGACGTTGAAAGGACCGTGCCATCTCCATCCCAAGTCCAATCATATGATGGAAGAATGCCGTGTCCTAAAAAGTATCTACACATAGCGGGCCGCTCAAGACGATTCCGCCAAGAAAAACGGGAAGCAGGACAGACGTGGTCACGAAGACGAAGACGACGACCAGGATAGGGACCCACGACACCAGTACGTCAGTCCCACCGACGTGGTCCACTCCATCTTCAGAGGCAAAGTTTCCATCGAATCCAAGCGAGAAATAAAGCTCCTAAAGAGAGCCTGCCTCAACGTGGACAGCGCAGACGGTCTGGTCGCCGACCCAAAATTTCCTCCCTAGTCCCACAGGGAGATCTCCTTCAACAGGAAGGACTAATGGGCCACCATCCCAGAGCCAGGACGTTTCCCTCTGATCCTAGATCCTTGCATCAACAGCGTCAGATTTGAGCGCGTGCTTGTTGACGGGGGCAGCTCCATTGACATCCTTTTCCGCAACAGCCTGCCCGCTCTCAAGATAACCCTGGCGCAACTGAAACCGTATGACGCACAATTCTGGGGAGTCCTACCAGGTCAGAGTTCAGTACCCCTCGGACAGATAACACTGCCTGTCTAGTTCGGAATGCCCGACCACTTTCGAACAGAGTTCGTCAACTTTGTAGTCGCCGACTTTGATGGCACTTACCATGCAATTCTGGGCCGACCATCAGTGACAAAGTTCATGGCAGTTCCGCACTACTCATACCTGGTCCTCAAGATGCCAACAGAAAAGGGCGTCCTAACCGTCAGAGGCAATATCTACACCGCATACACCTGCGAGGAGGAAAGCTTCAGGGTCACTGAGGCAATCGACGTCTCGATCCGCATGGCAGAAACCGTAGCCCAAGCTATGCAGTTTCCACCCGACCAGCTTCAACTACCCGAGCAGGAGACTCCGAGGAAACATTCAAAGTCCAAAGAGCACAAGGAAGTACAGCTGGTCGATGGCAGCCCCGAGAAGACGGCCCTCATCGGGGCCAATCTGGACCCTAAATAGGAAGACGCGCTCGTCAGGTTTCTAAGGGACAACGTAAGCGTTTTCGCATGGAAACCCGCAGACATGCCCGGCGTCCCACGAAACCTGATCGAGCACTCCTTAAACGTCTCGAAGCCCGCAAGACCTATCAGGCAGAAGCTACGATGGTTCGCTCGTGACAAAAAGAAGCCTATTAGGACAGAAATAACACGGCTTCTAGCAGCCGGATTCATTAAAGAAGTGTATCATCCCGATTGGCTCGCTAATCCGGTCCTTGTAAGAAAAAAGAACAATGAATGGAGAATGTGCGTTGATTACACTGATCTTAATAAACAATGTCCTAAAGATCCTTTTGGTCTTCCTCGCATCGACGAGGTGGTCGACTCAACGGCCGGATGCGAACTCCTCTCCTTTCTAGATTGTTACTCTGGTTATCACCAGATCTCACTAAAGGAAGATGACCAGATCAAAACATCTTTTATCACCCCTTTCGGTGCGTATTGCTACACGACCATGTCCTTTGGACTCAAAAATGCTGGAGCTACTTATCAACGGGCCACTCAGCAATGCCTCCACGACGAGATTCGTGACGACCTCATCGAGGCTTACGTAGACGATGTTGTCGTCAAAACAAGGGACGGGAGTACTCTAATTGACAACCTAGATCAAACCTTTAAGGCACTAAATAAATACAAGTGGAAGTTTAACCCCCAAAAGTGTATCTTCGGGGTCCCCTCTGGACTACTACTCGGCAACGTCGTCAGCCGCGACGGCATACGACCGAATCCCTCAAAACTAAAGGCAGTGCTCGACATGCGACCACCTAAGAACGTCAAGGATATTCAAAAGCTCACCGGTTGTATGGCTGCTCTCAGCTGTTTTATCTCTAGACTGAGAGAAAAAGGCCTCCCCTTCTTCAAACTCCTAAAGGCGTCGGAAAAATTCTTCTGGACAGAGGAAGCTGACGCTGCGTTCACCCAGCTCAAAACTTTCCTCACCTCACCACCCGTTCTTACAGCACCTCAACCCAACGAGGACCTGCTCCTTTACATAGCAGCAATCGATAGGGTTGTCTCCACGGCAATGGTGGTCGAGCAGGACGAGCCAGGCCACATGTACAAAGTCTAGATACCCGTTTACTTCATAAGCGAAGTCTTAAATGAGTCCAAGACCAGGTACCCTCAGATACAAAAGCTCATCTACGCCATCTTAATAACTTCAAGGAAACTGAAGCATTACTTCGATGGTCATCGGGTCTTGGTAACCACTAGTTCCCTCTGGGGGACATTTGCGCAACAAGGACGCCAACGACAGAATTGTAAAATGGGCAATGGAATTATGCCCATTCTCCCTAGATTTCCAGAGCCACACTACCGTCAAGTCCTAGGCCCTGGTTGATTTCATCGCAGAGTGGACGGACCTCAATGAGCCCCCCCGTCGGACACCTCCGACCACTGGTCAATGTTCTTCGACAGGTCCCTAAACATCAATGGCGCCGGCGCCGGAATACTCTTCGTATCGCTTAACAAGGACAAACTACGTTACACCCTTAGGATCCTCTTTCCAGCGTCGAACAACGTCGCCGAATACGAAGCATGCCTACACGGCATACGACTAGCCGTCGAACTGGGAGTCAAACGCCTCCACGTCCACGGCGCCTCTGCCCTGGTCATCAACCAGCTCAACAAGGAATGGGACGCAACCCACGAAAAGATGGACCTCTACTGCAAAGAAATTCGGAAATGGGAATCCAATTTCTACGGCATAGAATACATCCATGTGGTCCGGGATAGGAACCAGGCAGCCGATGCGTTGTCAAAGATAGGGTCATCTCGGGCCCAGATTCCGCAAGGCGTTTTCGTTCAAGACATCCACGCGCCAAGCATCGGAACAGACCTGGTCGAAAAGCAACCCAATGAGGCAATGCTCATAGACGATACCAATCCGACAATCGGCAGCCACGATTGGCGTACTCCCTTCATTAAGTATATATAGGATGGATCGGGCTTTCAAGATAAAACGGAGAATGAGCGCCTCATCCGACGGTCCAAGAATTACATACTGGTTGATGGTAAACTTATGCGAAAGAATGCAAGCTCCAAAGTGTTGCTCAAATGCATATCCCAAGGTGATGGCGTCAAGCTTGATGAGGACATCAACACCAGCGATACATATCCTACATCCTCTCCGGCACAACCTATAGCTGGTCCTCTTACTCGTGCTCGTGCCCGTCAACTCAACCTTCAAGTAAGTTCAGTTTTAAACTCTTGTCAATCATATTTAGACAATGGAGACATGTGCACTTTCGTGTTGGAGGACGACTCTAGCACCCCTTTGGTCGTCCTCCCCTCTATTTATTTACATCTAGAGCCGCCATGAGCAACTGGGTTTTGATTAGTTAAAGTTTAGCCTTCGCTACTTGCTTGTAAACGCGCGTGCTGATCCAGCCGCCCGTCTTCTTGTTTTCGAAACCCCACTTCATTAGAGATTGAGTTTGAAACCTTCATTTACATCTAGTATTTTAGTACTTGTTCTACTTGTTCTTGCTGGTTCTTCGATTGCTTGCAGGACGAGTGCCCTAGTGGCCGGGTGTTGCGCTCCACAAGATCGTGACAGCCATTGGAGGCGGTGTATCGGTTGCTAAGGCGCGGTATTAGAAGGCTGTAGTCGGGCCGTGAACGTCATCTCCATTCACTAATCGAGTTACCCAGCGCCTCTCATCGAAAGATCAGGCGAAAACCCTAGTGGGTTCACATCAGTTGGTATCAGAGCAAGGTTTATCGGTGAGAGATTTCCAATTCTTCGTGTTTGTTTTTCCTATAGTCCAAAAAAAGACAAAAAATATAGCAGATTTGTTTTCCATAATCCTATAAGTCCTTTGTGCCGTGGCTAGTACTACTTAGTTAGGGCTGGTTGAATGAGTGTTTGCTTCGGTCGTGTCGAGTGCTGGTTTTAGTTTAGTCCTTTAGAGTTTTGAGTTCTTGTCACCATCTAGTCACAGCTACGTCCAATCTATTGTGGGTTGGAATTTGAGTAGATCTTGATAATAGGTGCAGCCACTTGTTGGTCTATTCTGTGTTTCCGTCAACGTGATCCAAAAGGAAAGATAGCACTTCATACTTGTGCTAGATATATTGAATTTTGAGGTTCAGCCTTACTCTAGTGAGAGGGTGAGAGTGGTGAAGTGATATTTTGTACTATTTTGTTTATATAATCAGGTTTTGAGGTTCCCAAAAAAAAAGAAAAGAGAAAAAAAATAAAGAAAAAAAAAGAAAGAAAGAAAAAAATCAAAAAAAGGGGATTGTTGTTCCTTTTGTTTCTAGTAGGGCTGCTCATTTTGTTTCTAGTGGTGTGCTGTGTTTTCCCTTTGTGTCCAGGCTCGCGTCTCTAGCACGGTCTAGGCTAGGACCAGCACAGTACCACCGTTGAGCGTTTATTCAGCTCGCTTTTATAACTAACGTGGTGCTAGTTCGTTCCTTGTTTCAGCCCACCTATAGCTCCACATACTCTACAGCTTGACAGGTCTTGTGCTGCAGCACTGATACACTTCGTCCATTGCTGTACACTTATTGGCAGACGACCCCTCCTGTCAAGCAAGGTAAGAATTGGTAAGAACTTGTGTTACAGGTTGAGTGTGAGCGACTTGCTGTAGCTACATCCTAGTAGTTGTAGGGCTTTTATTTCTTCACTTGCCTTTTTGTTGTCTTTGTCTTTGAACCATGCCAGGGACAGATGATGGTAACGAAACACCACTTACACCTCGCACTAAGGGCATCATACAACATTTTGAAAGGAAAGTGAAGCTGCACACAGAGGGACTTGATAACGACTTGCAGGTGACAAATGAAAAGCTGGGGCAGTTGGAGGCTACGCAGATTGCCACAAACAACAAGCTCACAAGTTTGGAGGAATCCGTTGCTAGTGTGGACAAAAGCCTTGCTGCTCTCCTAAGGCGATTTGATGCTTTCCACACCGAAGATAAAGAGAAGCATAAAGAAGAAAAGGAGGGAGATCGAGAGCACGGTAGTCATGAAGATGACTACACTGGTGATACTGAACATGATGATCAAGACACTCGTGATCGACGTCGCCTTCGTCACAACCGTAGAGGTATGGGTGGCAACCGCCGACGCGAGGTACACAATAATGATGATGCTTTCAGTAAGATTAAATTTAAGATACCCCCTTTTGATGGTAAATATGACCCTGATGCTTACATCACTTGGGAGATTGCTGTTGATCAAAAGTTTGCATGTCATGAATTTCCTGAGACTACACGTGTTAGGGCTGCTACTAGTGAGTTTACAGATTTTGCTTCTGTTTGGTGGATAGAATATGGAAAGAAAAATCCTAATAACTTACCTAGAACTTGGGATGCGCTGAAAAGGGCCATGAGAGCTAGATTTGTTCCATCTTACTATGCGCGTGATATGATAAATAAGTTGCAGCAGTTAAGACAAGGTGCTAAAAGTGTAGAAGAATATTATCAGGAATTACAAACGGGTATGTTGCGTTGTAACCTAGAGGAGGATGAGGAACCGGCTATGGCTAGATTTTTGGGTGGGTTAAATCGGGAAATTCAGGACATCCTCGCTTACAAAGAATACAATAATGTAACCCGTTTGTTTCATCTTGCTTGTAAAGCTGAAAGGGAAGTGCAGGGACGACGTGCTAGCGCAAGGAGTAATATTTCTGCAGGGAAGGCTAATTCATGGCAGCAACACATGGCTTCAACTCCATCTACACGTATTTCTACTCCATCATCTAGTGACAAGACTCGAGCTGCCCCCACCAATTCAGTTGCGAAGACGATGCAAAAGCCTGCTGCGAGTACTTCATCCGTGGCATCGACGGGTAGAACAAGCAACATACAATGTCATCGGTGCAAGGGATATGGGCACATGATGCGTGACTGTCCAAACAAGCGAGTTATGATTGTCAGGGATGATGGTGAGTACTCATCTGCTAGTGATTTTGATGAGGATACACTTGCACTGCTTGCGACTGACCATGCAGGTAATGAAGATCAAATAGAAGAACATATTAATGCAGGTGAAGCGGACCACTATGAGAGCTTGATCGTGCAGCGAGTGCTTAGTGCACAAATGGAGATGGCGGAGCAAAATCAGCGACACATTTTATTCCAAACAAAGTGTGTCATCAAAGAGCGTTCTTGTCGCATGATCATTGATGGAGGTAGCTGCAACAACTTGGCAAGCAGCGATATGGTGCAGAAGCTTGCCCTCAACACCAAACCACACCCGCATCCCTACTACATCCAATGGCTGAACAACAGTGGTAAGGCAAAGGTAACTAGACTTGTGAGAATTAATTTTTCCATCGGATCCTACAAAGATATTGTTGAATGTGATGTTGTGCCT
>NC_012875.2:22329697-22364149 GCF_000003195.3 Sorghum bicolor
TTCTCTATCGCGCGTGGACTCAGCATTTGCATAACATTCTGCTAGGTAGACCTTGGCAATTGGATAGAGATTCTATGCATCATGGTAGATCAAATCAGTATTCTTTTCTATACCATGATCGCAAAATTGTGTTGCATCCTATGTCCCCTGAAACTATTATGCAAACTGATGTTGCTATGGCTACTAAAGCAAAGAGCAAGAGCAATAAAAATGATAAATCTGTAATTTGTAACAAAGATGAGATAAAACTGAAAGGACGTTGTATGATAGCTACCAAATCAGATATTAATGAGTTCAATGCATCCACTTCTGTTGCTTATGCTTTAATATGCAAGGATGCTTTGATTTTAGTTGAGGATATGCAATGTTCTTTTGCCCCTGCTGTTGCTAACGTTTTGCAGGAGTATTCTGATGTGTTTCCAAGTGAGGTACCAGCGGGGCTGCCTCCACTACGCGGGATTGAGCACCAAATTGATCTTATTCCTGTAGCAGTTTTGCCAAATCGTGCACCATACAGGACAAACCCGGAGGAAACAAAGGAAATTCAGCGACAAGTGCAAGAACTACTAGACAAAGGTTATGTCCGAGAATCTCTTAGTCCTTGTGCTGTTCCAGTAATTTTAGTGCCTAAGAAAGATGGAACATGGCGTATGTGTGTTGATTGTAGAGCTATTAATAATATCACCATTCGATATCGACACCCTATTCCACGATTAGATGATATGCTAGATGAACTGAGTGGTGCTGTTGTGTTTTCAAAAGTTGATTTACGTAGTGGGTACCACCAGATTCGTATGAAATTGGGAGATAAAGGTAGAAAGCAATTGATTCTGGAACCTGGGGATTTGGTTTGGTTGCATTTGCGAAAAGATAGATTTCCAGAACTGAGAAAATCCAAATTGATGCCTAGAGCTGATGGTCCTTTTAAAGTGCTGCAACGAATTAATGAGAATGCATATAAGCTTGATTTTCCTGCAGATTTTGGGGTTAGTCCCACATTTAACATTGCAGATTTGAAGCCTTATTTGGGTGAGGAAGATGAGCTTGAGTCGAGGACGACTCAAATGCAAGAAAGGGAGGATGATGAGGACATCAACACCAGCGATACATATCCTACATCCACCAGCGATACATATCCTACATCCTCTCCGGCACAACCTATAGCTGGTCCTCTTACTCGTGCTCGTGCCCGTCAACTCAACCTTCAAGTAAGTTCAGTTTTAAACTCTTGTCAATCATATTTAGACAATGGAGACACGTGCACTTTCGTGTTGCTCAGGAATAATGGACAAGATCAGCAAGGGAAGGTTCAACTGCATTCAGAATTTGAGGCAACACCAACTTCAAGGGCTGATTGCATATGGGAAGAGTGATAACTTAACAAAGGTGATTGGAGATCAGGTCCAAGCATCCACAACATCCTCTATCAAGTTACCACGTCGCTTCTAAAGCAAGGAAACAAAGAGTCCAAACCCAACACGTTTTGGGAGTTGAATTCGGACTGGAAAATAACTCTAACTTGTATGGATCACCACGGCGTCATATGGACTCCAACTAGGACGTTCCTATACTTGTTGGAAAGCTCATGAAGTCTACTTTCCAATGGGTCCAACCACATATCTATGCAGCTTATGAGTCGGGCGCAGTCCTTGTTTTCGTGCCGACACCTTTTTCTGTTTTGGTGCTGCGTCACCCTATTTTGGACCAATGGCCTATGTATCAAGTTGAGTCCATTAGGGACGCGTCCTAGGGTTGGAGGACGACTCTAGCACCCCTTTGGTCGTCCTCCCCTCTATTTATTTACATCTAGAGCCGCCATGAGCAACTGGGTTTTGATTAGTTAAAGTTTAGCCTTCGCTACTTGCTTGTAAACGCGCGTGCTGATCCAGCCGCCCGTCTTCTTGTTTTCGAAACCCCACTTCATTAGAGATTGAGTTTGAAACCTTCATTTACATCTAGTATTTTAGTACTTGTTCTACTTGTTCTTGCTGGTTCTTCGATTGCTTGCAGGACGAGTGCCCTAGTGGCCGGGTGTTGCGCTCCACAAGATCGTGACAGCCATTGGAGGCGGTGTATCGGTTGCTAAGGCGCGGTCTTAGAAGGCTGTAGTCGGGCCGTGAACGTCATCTCCATTCACTAATCGAGTTGCCCAGTGCCTCTCATCGAAAGATCAGGCGAAAACCCTAGGGGGTTCACATCAAAGCTCTTAGACGACATACACGCCGGGTCCTGCGGCAACCACGCTGCCTCCAGAACACTGGTCGGGAAGGCCTTCCGAGCAGGTTTTTACTGGCCAACCGCGATCGCCGACGCCGAGAAACTGGTCCGACACTGTGAAGGATGCCAGTTCTTCGCCAAGAGGACCAACGTGCCTGCTCACTCGATCCAAACTATTCCGTCGTCCTAGCCTTTCGCCCTGGCAACTTCAAGTTCGTCTTTGTACTAATCGACAAATTCTCGAAGTGGATCGAGTACATGCCACTGGTCAAAGCAACCTCCGAGAAGGCTGTGGAGTTCCTCAATCAAACTATACATAGATTCGGGATCCCCAATAGCATAATCACTGACCTGGGCACTCAGTTCACCGGCACTACACTTTGGGACTTCTGCGATGACAGGGGCATAGTCATAAAGTACGTGTCAGTAGCTCACCAATGCTCCAACGGTCAAGTAGAGCGAGCGAATGGAATGATTATCGATGCTCTAAAGAAAAGGTTGTACACCGAGAACGACAGAGCACCAGGACGATGGATGGAGGAGCTACCGGCTGTGGTCTGGGGTCTCCAAACACAGGCTAGTCGCAACACGGGTGTATCACCCTACTTCATGGTTTACAGCAACGAAGCAGTGCTTCCGGCCGACGTGACCTTTAGATCTCTAAGAGTTGAAAATTTCGACCAGTCTTCGGCTGACCTTGCCAGAGAGCTTGAAATCAACTGCACAGAAGAAAAGTGCCTAATCTCGTGCCTTTGAACAGCAAAGTATCTCGAAGCCATTAGGCGGTATCACAACGGGAACGTCAAAGACCGTTCCTTCGTGGTCGGTGATCTGGTACTCAAGTGGAAAACAAGCCAAGAAGGAACGCACAAGTTATCCACACCTTGGGAAGGACCCTTTGTGGTCGTCGAAGTCACACGCCCTACATCTTACAGACTGGCCTACCCAGACGGAACACGCCTACCTAACTCTTTGCACATAGATAAACTACGCCGTTTTTATCCATAAGTTCCATTACACCTCGTTTGTAAAACTATTACGATCAGCAGTAATAAAAATTATCTTTCTTGCTTTATACCACTTTTATATGTAGAACTCTCGACAAGTGCAACAATCTCCTTTTAGGACAAAGGTCCTTACGGGTTACTAACCAACTCAGTGATACATCACTCAGACAACATTACAGCGCTCAAAAACCATGGTTACGATAAATCAATCTTTATTACAAACTTTATGTACAAAGTTTACAATAAACACCCCTCTGGGAGGTCCCTAGTCTACTCCTACAGACTACTCTACAGGCCAACTTCTCGGGCTGATCACCCGCACGGCCTTGCCACCCAGTCGAAGGGGTCGTGGCCACCGGCGTCTGGCTGGTCGAGACCGCAGGCGTCGACCGCCCATCTCCGGCAATGGACGCTCCCGACAACTCCCTGGCCGACCTATCTGAGCCGGGCTGGTCGGGGGGAGTTGCTGTCTCGCAGAGGTTGATGTCGCCGATCACTGTCGACGACAGATCAAGCAAACCAACACGAAGGTCGTCTGCCTCCTGCGGACCAACCTCCTTGGGATACCCCCTCTCCAGTCGGGATAAGTCGACCAAAGGGTAGTGGGCGCGCACCATGCTGAGGACGTGCGGACCGGCGAATTCCCCGGTGTCCTTGACTAACTGTTGAAGCCAGTCCCACGCTCGTTGCGCCTTCTCGACCGGGGTCAGCTTCGGTGCGCGGGACTGGTCTTTAGGGAGCTCGGGGCTGATCAAGTCAAGAACCGGGGCCACTCCTTTCCAGAGCTTGATGCAGTTGGCCTTCTAGGAGTCCCGGTCCTTGATCAGCTCGTCGAGGTGCTTCTTGGTATTTACTTTGAGCACTGAGAACCAAGCAGGACGTCAGCGTACACATAAGAATAGGAACGATTGAGTACTCAAAAAGTAGGGTAACACGGTTCTCACCAGCCAACTCTCGACTCTTGTTGCTTAATTCCTCACCAGCTCGGCGCCCGGCCTCCAGCGCGCCGGCACGCTCCTGGTAGAGCCTCTCCTTTTCTTGGCGGAGGCGCGCAACCCCCTCCTTCAAGTATGCAGGAGCAATTTCCGGTCAACAAAAACGAATACGCGGTTATATACAACTGCTTGGAATGCATGACTGACCTTTCCTTTCCCGATCCTTGTCGGCTAACCGCCGATTGAGATCGAGCAGGCGCTCTTCCTGAGCACCCATCTCGGCCGTCTTCTCCTCGGCCTCCGACCAAAGACGGTCTACCTCTACGGACAGGGCCTTGTTCTCGGCCACGATCCCCTCAATCTGGTCGAAGCACCTTTTCCAATACTTCACCGTTTTCATCGTGTCCTACAAAAATCACACATTGAAGTAAGCGACAGAGCATCTACATTTCGAGCAGAACGCAAGACCGCTTACCTTAACCTCATCAACGAGCCGCTTTGCTATGCGCTCCACCCTCACGGCCTCCTCTGTCTCCGTGAGCTCCTCATGACCAATGAAATGGTCCCCACGTTGGCGCCACACGTAAACATGCTGGCGACCATCATGGGGGCGACCTTGGATTTCTTCAACTTCGTCGTCGGAGGCGGCTTGAGTCTCCTCGCCCTCTGTGCTTCCCCCAGCCGCGGTCACAGGTATCACTGGACCTTTACCACGGCTAGGGGAGCCCTTTGGCGAAGAGGTCTCTGCTCGGGGTGGAGTGGGGACCCTCCTTTCTTCAGCAGGCGGGGGAGTCGGAGCTTTGTCTTCCTCCTCCGCAACACTGCTCGGGGGAGGTGTCCTCGCAGCCTCTTCATCCCCCACAGGGGTGCCTCCTCCTGTACTCGCTGGAGCTGGGTGCTCCTCAGCGGTCTCAGCCCCGATCACCACCGTGGGGTGCCCCTCGGTTCCCCCCTAGGTGGTCTGCGGCGCGGTGTCTTCAACTACAACCGCCGGCTCGGCCGTCTTCTAGATCAACATCAGACGCCGCACTAACAAAAATATGCCATTTTACCAATGTCAAAAGCTGCAGTAACAAACGCAAAAACAATAATAATGATAGGAGGAAGTGTCAAGGCGAGAATGTTCTACTTACAGATCAGAGCGCCTATGCGTCGCTGTAAAAACCCTCCTCCTGATCCTACCGATCGCTGCTGCAGCCTCTGTCGCCCCAAGACGCGTCGGCTCGGTGTGAGGGGCAGGGGGGTCACTAGTCGCCCGGTCGCCAGTGATCGGCGTGACGTCCGGACGACTGCGCGACCTTCGGACCAAATAGGGCGCGGCCTCGTCTTCCTCATCGTCATCGTCGGCGATCCTAACGAGCCGACGACGCTTTGGAGCTTGGCTGCTCTCCGCTGGCAGCGCCTCTGCGGGGGACGGATCCACCGCCAGTGGCCTTTTCCCCGCTACCCTGTCCTCGGTGGTCGGGGTGGGGCGGTTCTGTTCCTCCTCACTGCTGGTGTATTGAGGACACCGAGCAGCATCGCCCTCCGGCGGGTCCATCCCCGCAGGATTTTCCATACCAGGTGCCAGTGACACGTACACTGCGCACCGGTCAACGTCTCCAATCTGCGATAGGATCAATGACAAGTCATCAACTAAGAATAAACAGTATTCACATGGCAGTACTAGTCAATAACAATATCTATTTACCTTGCGGGCTGGTCGTCCAAACTTGAAGGCGTGCATCCGATCACCGCTTCGAACGAAGTTGTCATCTGTTAAGTTGAACAGCTCGTTCATCAGCTGCTGCACCTCTGTCTTCTCCAGACCTTCAGGGCTCATCCTGGTCGGGTCCTAGCTCCCCGCGTACTCATACGCCGAGTGTACCCTCCTCTGGCAGGGCACCACCCGACGCACAATGAAGTTCCCGACCACTCCTGGTCTGTCTAGGCGGGACCAGTCGATCAGGCCCATCAGGTCCGCCACATGCCCAGTGAATTTTGGGCGGTCTGTCCAGCTGACCCTCTTCTCGGGGATATAGCCCACGTCGCAAAACGTGGCGCTGCCCGGCTCTTCCCTGATGTAGAACCACTTCTTGTACCATTCGGTCAAAGAGGTGTTCCATGGGCAGCTGAGATACCGGTTCTTCATCCCATCGCGCAGATTGAGGTATACTCCACCTGCAATCTTGGAGCCTCCAACTGCCCCCTTTTTCCTCAGACAGAAAAGGTAACGGAAGAGGTCGAAGTGCGGCTCTATTCCAACATAGGCCTCGCACAAGTGAATGAAAGTGGAAATAAGAAGAATAGAGTTCGGGTGCAAGTTGCAGATCCCGATCTCATAGTAAAGAAGAAGGCCCTAGAGGAAAGGATGGACTGGAATCCCAAAACCCCGCTTGAAGAAATCTTCAAAAACGACAATCTCACCGGCGCGGGGGTCGGGGTAGCTTTCTCCTTCCGGCGCCCTCCAGCCGCCGAGCTCTTGGTTATGCAGCAGGCCCATTCTTACGAGGTCGTTGAGGGACCTCGTGCTGCTCTGGGATTTCTTCGACTCCTTCGCCATCAAATCAGCCCTTTTCTTTGAATCACTCTTCTCCATTGCCGATTGAAGAAAAGATTGGGTGCTGGAAGATGCAGATGGAAGTTGAAGGAGGCAGGAATGGCAAGAGCAGTAGGTTTGAAGGCAAAGGCAGGGTAAAGATTACAAGCGCTGTGTTGAGCTTTTTATAACAACAGCTCCACCTCTTCCACTTCCTGCATTCTAGGGAAGTGGGCGAGCCCTGCGGCGGATGCAGCGTTTCGGTTTTCAATAATTACCGGCAGTTAATATGGTGGCTTTTCTACATAATTGGTGGTTTCCCTTTCTTGAACCACGCAAAGAGCGGCTGCACAGTTATCCGGCGCACCTTTTTACGCAACCGTCTGACAATATGTCAGGATGCCTTGTCACATCATGAATTAATGTGGCGAGATGCTTTTTTCAAGAGACAAGTAGATTTGGTGGAGAATTGTGTATGACGTTCCTGGGGATTGAACCGACCACCGAGCACTATACGATCGGGGACTGGTCGACTAGCCCACCAATTTGAGAACCTGGGGACTGTACCGACCAATCTGAGCACTATACGCTCGGGGACTGGTCGACCAGTCTACAGTTTGAGAACCTAGGGACTATACCGACCAATCCGAGCACTATACGCTCGGGGACTGGTCGACCAGTCTACCAGTTTGAGGGTTTGGGGATTGTACCGACCACAGAGCGTTATATGCTCGGGGACTGGTCGAGTAGTCTATTTCAGTTAGTCGACTAGTCGGCTAGTCTATTCCATTGCAGCCGAGCATGATATGCTCGGGGACTAGTAAATTCAATTTTTTAGACCTTGCTACAAGGCTCATACTTTGCCTTCTAGCAAGCTCGGAGACTACATCGGTACGATGCATCTGGTGATGCATCTCAGTTTTAGAATTTCTATGAAGACTTTTTTGACCCTGGCACCATGTGCCTACGTCACCTACTACCAGGCTCGGGGACTAAGTGGGCACACTTCACCTTGCGTTGAACATGCTTGCTTTTTGAAAATCTGTACTTTTTATAAAAGTAAAGTGGGCACACTTCACCAGGAAAGAAATCTTTTTTGATTAAGAGCACCATGCATTCTTCGAACAACCTACTTCTTCAATGTCAATGTTGATCAACTATCTTTTGAGTTGGTTAAAATACCGTTGCAACTGTTTGGGCGACTTTCCTGCTTATTGAAGACGTCAAGCCTCACTGGTCGAAGAAGCTCAAGACGGCGTGTTACATCACAATACATGGTGCTCGGGGACTAGCTGTGGGGGTATAAACCCCTATACCCTTACGGCTAGACTTGGGCCGGGAGGCTTGACCCATCACAAAGACAGTCCGAGGCTTGATCCAACTGCTTGGCGTTTCGTGCAAGGAAATAAAACGTGGAGATCAAGCCGGATTCTAGTCGGTTAGAATAGGAATTGATATTGTGCTATCTATGGCAATTGTAACCGACTAGGATTACTTTTCAGATCTGTAACCCTACCCTCTGGACTATATAAGGAGGGGCAAGGGACCCCCCTAGGACGCATTATCTCTCAACACAATCCAATACAATCAGACGCAGGACGTAGGTATTACGCCCACACGGCGGCCGAACCTGGATAAAAACCTTATCTGTGTCTTGCGTCACCATCAAGTTTGTAGCTTGCGCACCGTCTACCGATAAACTACTACCGTGGGTATACCCCAAGGTAGACTGCTGACTAGCTTTCGTCGACAGAGACAATGTTAGTTTCAGTGCAAGATAGGTGTTTAGTTTGTGCCTAATGCACCATAGTCTAAGAAACCATTTTTGACGCACCTGTTTGTACTCCTAGATGAAGAGGCTCAAGTGGAAGCTTGGTTCGGTCTGTTTGGAGATAGTGCTAATCTTGATGCAAGATAGGTGCACGGTTTGCATGGAACATACCATATGCTTGGAAATCAATTTGGATGCACCCGATGGAACTCCTTGATGACGTGTGTCATATGGAATCTTGCTTCGGTCCATTTGGAGATATTGTTAGTTTCAGTGCAAGATAGGTGCACAGTTTGCACCTATTGCACCATAGTCTAAGAAACCATTTTGGACGCACTTGTTGGTACTCCTAAGTGAAGGGGCTCAAGTGGATGCTCGGTTTAGTCTGTCTGGAGATAGTGCTAATCTTGATTCAAGATAGATGCACAGTCTACATGGAACGTACCATATGCTTAGAAATTAATTTGGACACACCGATAGAACTCCTTGATGATGTGTGTCATACGGAATCTCGCTTTGGTGTGCTTACAGACAATATTAGTTTCGGTGCAAGAAATCAATTTGGACGCACCGGATGGAACTCCTAGATGACATGTGTCATATAGAATACCACTTCGGTCCGTTTGGAGACATGTTAGTTTCGGTGCAAGATAGGTGCATGGTTGGCACCTAATGCACCATAGGATAAGAAACCATTTTGGATGCACCCAATGGTACTACTAGGTCAAGGTGCTCAAGTGAAAGCTCGGTTTGGTTTGTTTGGAGATAGTGCTAATCTTGACGCAAGATAGATGCACGGTTTGCATGGAACATACGATATGCTCAGGAATCAATTAGGACGCACCTAATATAACTGCTTGATGATGTGTCATATGGAATCTTGCTTCGGTTCGTTTAGAGATAGTGTTCGTTTTGGTAGAAGATATGTGCACGGTTTACGCCTAATGCACCATAGGCTAAGAAACCATTTTAAACGCACACGATGGTACTCATAGATGAAGAGGCTCAATTGGAGGCTCGATTTGGTCTATTCGGATATAGTGTTAATCTTGATGCAAGATAGTTGCACAGTTTGCATGCAACGTACTATATGTTAAGAAATCAATTTGGACACACCCAATGGAACTCCTAGATGACGTGTGTCATATGGAATCTTGCTTCGGTCTGTTTGGAGACAATGTTAGTTTCAGTGCAAGATAGGTGCATAGTTTGTGCCTAATGCACCATAGTCTAAGAAACAATTTTTGACACACCTGTTTGTACTCCTAGATGAAGAGGCTCAAGTGGAAGCTCGGCTTGGTCTGTTTGGAGATAGTGCTAATCTTGATGCAAGATAGATGTACGGTTTGCATGGAACATACGATATGCTCAGAAATCAATTAGGACGCACCTGATATAACTCCTTGATGATGTGTATCATATGTAATCTTGCTTCGGTTTGTTTAGAGAGAGTGTTAGTTTTGGTAGAAGATATATGCATGGTTTACGCCAAATGCACCATAGGCTAAGAAACCATTTTAGACGCACCCGATGCTACTCATAGTTGAAGAGGCTCAAGTGGAGGCTCGATTTGGTCTGTTCGGATATAGTGCTAATCTTGATGCAAGATAGTTGCACAGTTTGCATGCAACGTATCATATGTTAAGAAAAAAATTTGGACACACCCAATGGAACTCCTAGATGACGTGTGTCATATGGAATCTCGCTTCGGTCTGTTTGGAGACAATGTTAGTTTCAGTGCAAGATAGGTGCATAGTTCGTGCCTAATGCACCATAGTCTAAGAAACCATTTTTGACACACCTGTTTGTACTCCTAGATGAAGAGGCTCAAGTGGAAGTTCGGTTTGCTCTGTTTGGAGATAGTGCTAATCTTGATGCAAGATAGATGCACGGTTTGCATGGAACATACAATATGTTCAGAAATCAATTAGGAGGCACCTGATATAACTCCTTGATGATGTGTATCATATGTAATCTTGCTTCGGTTTGTTTAGAGAGAGTGTTAGTTTTGGTAGAAGATATATATGCACGGTTTACGCCAAATGCACCATAGGCTAAGAAACCATTTTAGACGCACCCGATGCTACTCATAGTTGAAGAGGCTCGAGTGGAGGCTCGATTTGGTCTGTTCGGATATAGTGCTAATCTTGATGCAAGATAGTTGCACAGTTTGCATGCAACGTACCATATGTTAAGAAATCAATTTGGACGCACCCAGTGGAACTCCTAGATGACGTGTGTCATATGGAATCTCGCTTCGGTCTGTTTGGAGACAATGTTTGTTTCAGTGCAAGATAGGTGCATAGTTTGTGCCTAATGCACCACAGTCTAAGAAACCATTTTTGACACACCTGTTTGTACTCCTAGATGTAGAGGCTCAAGTGGAAGCTTGGTTTGGTCTGTTTGGAGATAGTGCTAATCTTGATGCAAGATAGATGCACGGTTTGCATGGAACATACGATATGCTCAGAAATCAATTAGGACGCACCTGATATAACTCCTTGATGATGTGTATCATATGTAATCTTGCTTCGGTTTGTTTAGAGAGAGTGTTAGTTTTGGTAGAAGATATATGCGCGGTTTACGCCAAATGCACCATAGGCTCAGAAACCATTTTAGACGCACCCGATGGTACTCATAGTTGAAGAGGCTCAAGTGGAGGCTCGATTTGGTCTATTCAGATATAGTGCTAATCTTGATGCAAGATAGTTGCACAGTTTGCTTGCAACGTACGATATGTTAAGAAATCAATTTGGACACACCCAATGGAACTCCTAGATTACGTGTGTCATATGGAATCTCGCTTCGGTCTGTTTGGAGACAATGTTAGTTTCAGTGCAAGATAGGTGCATAGTTTGTGCCTGATGCACCATAGTCTAAGAAACCATTTTTGACGCACCTGTTTGTAGTCCTAGATGAAGAGGCTCAAGTGGAAGCTCGGTTCGGTCTGTTTGGAGATAGTGCTAATCTTGATGCAAGATAGGTGCACGGTTTGCATGGAACATACCATATGCTTGGAAATCAATTTAGACGCACTCGATGGAACTCCTTGATGACGTGTGTCATATGGAATCACGCTTCGGTCCATTTGGAGATATTGTTAGTTTTAGTGCAAGATAGGTGCACAGTTTGCACCTAATGCACCATAGTCTAAGAAACCATTTTGGACGCATTTGTTGGTACTCCTAGGTGAAGGGGCTCAAGTGGATGCTCGGTTCGGTCTGTCTGGAGATAGTGTTAATCTTAATGCAAGATAGGTGCACGGTTTGCATGGAACATACCAAATGCTTGGAAATCAATTTGGACGCACATGATGGAACTCTTAGATGACGTGTGTCATACGAAATATTGCTTCGGTCTGTTTGGAGACAGTGTTAGTTTCGGTGCAAGATAGGTGCAAGTTTTGCACATAATGCAGCATAGGCTGTGTTCGGTCTGTTTAAAGATAGTGCTAATCTTGATGCAAGATAAGTGCACGATTTGCATAGAACATACCATATGCTCAGAAATCAATTTGCACCAGATGGAACTCCTAGATGACATGTGTCATATAGAATACCACTTCGGTCCGTTTGGAGACAGTGTTAGTTTCGGTGGAAGATAGGTGCAAGGTTTGCACATAATGCAGCATAGGCTAAGAAACCATTTTGGGCGCACCTGATGGTACTCCTAGGTAAAAGGCTCAAGTGAAAGCTCGGTTTGGTCCATTTGGAGATAGTGCTAATCTTGATTCAAGATAGATGCACAGTCTGCATGGAACGTACCATATGCTTAGAAATTAATTTGGACACACCGATAGAACTCCTTGATGATGTGTGTCATATGAAATCTCGCTTTGGTGTGCTTAGAGACAGTATTAGTTTCGGTGCAAGAAATGTGCACGGTTTGCGCCTAATGCACCAAAGTCTAAGAAACCATTTTGGAAGCACCTGTTGGTACTCCTAGGTGAAGAGGCTCAAGTGGAGGCAGGGTTCGGTTTGTTTAGAGATAGTGCTAATCTTGATGCAAGATAAGTGCACGATTTGCATGGAACATAACATAGGGTCAGAAATCAATTTGGACGCACCAGATGGAACTCCTAGATGACATGTGTCATATGGAATCCCACTTCGGTCCGTTTGGAGAGTGTTAGTTTTGGTGCAAGATAGGTGCATGTTTGCACCTAATGCACCATAGGATAAGGTGCTCAAGTGAAAGCTCGGATTGGTTTGTTTGGAGATAGTGCTAATCTTGATGCAAGATAGATGCACGGTTTGCATGGAACATACGATATGCTCAGAAATCAATTAGGACGCACCTGATACAACTCCTTGATGATGTGTCATATGGAATCTTGCTTCCGTTTGTTTAGAGACAGTGAAAGTTTTGGTAGAAGATATGTGCACGGTTTACGCCTAATGCACCATAGGCTAAGAAACCATTTTAAACGCACCCGATGGTACTCATAGTTGAAGAGGCTCAAGTGGAGGCTCGATTTGGTCTGTTCGGATATAGTGTTAATCATGATGTAAGATAGTTGCACAATTTGCATGGAACGTTCCATATGTTAAGAAATCAATTTGGACGCACCCAATGGAACTCCTAGATTATGTGTGTCATATGGAATCTCGCTTCGGTCTGTTTGGCGACAATGTTAGTTTCGGTGCAAGATAGGTGCATAGTTTGTGCCTAATGCACCATAGTCTAAGAAACCATTTTTGACACACCTGTTTGTACTCCTAGATGAAGAGGCTCAAGTGGAAGCTCGGTTCAGTGTGTTTGGAGACAATGTTAGTTTCAGTGCAAGATAGGTGCATAGTTTGTGCCTGATGCACCATAGTCTAAGAAACCATTTTTGACGCACCTGTTTGTAGTCCTAGATGAAGAGGCTCAAGTGGAAGCTCGGTTCGGTCTGTTTGGAGATAGTGCTAATCTTGATGCAACATAGGTGCACGGTTTGCATGGAACATACCATATGCTTGGAAATCAATTTGGATGCACCCGATGGAACTCCTTGATGACGTGTGTCATATGGAATCTCGCTTCGGTCCATTTGGAGATATTGTTAGTTTCAGTGCAAGATAGGTGCACAGTTTGCACCTAATGCACCACAGTCTAAGAAACCATTTTGGATGCACTTGTTGGTACTCCTAGTGGATGCTCGGGTCAGTCTGTTTGGAGATAGTGCTAATCTTAATGCAAGATAGGTGCACAGTTTGCATGGAACACACCAAATGCTTGGAAATCAATCTGGACGCACATGATGGACCTCCTAGATGACGTGTGTCATACGAAATCTTGCTTCGGTCTGTTTGGAGACTGATGAGGACATCAACACCATCAATATATCCGCACCTACACCAGTTGGAATAATGGACAAGATCAGCAAGGGAAGGTTCAACTGCATTCGGAATTTGAGGCAACACCAACTTCAAGGGCTGATTGCATATGGGAAGAGTGATAACTTAACTAAGGTGATTGGAGATCAGGTCCAATCCTCCACAACATCCTCTATCAAGTTACCACGTCGCTTCTAAAGCAAGGAAACAAAGAGTCCAAACCCAACACGTTTTGGGAGTTGGATTCGGACTGGAAAATAAGTCTAACTTGTATGGATCACCACGGCGTCATATGGACTCCAACTGGGACGTTCCTATACTTGTTGGAAAGCTCATGAAGTCTACTTTCCAATGGGTCCAACCACATATCTATGCAGCTTATGAGTCGGGCGCAGTCCTTGTTTTTGTGCCGACACCTTTTTCTATTTTGGTGCTGCGTCACCCTATTTTGGACCAATGGCCCATGTATCAAGTTGAGTCCATTAGGGACGCGTCCTAGGGTTGGAGGATGACTCTAGCACCCCTTTGGTCGTCCTCCCCTCTATTTATTTACATCTAGAGCCGCCATGAACAACTGGGTTTTGATTAGATAAAGTTTAGCCTTCGCTACTTGCTTGTAAACGCGCGTGCTGATCCAGCCGCCCGTCTTCTTGTTTTCGAAACCCCACTTCATTAGAGATTGAGTTTGAAACCTTCATTTACATCTAGTAATTTAGTACTTGTTCTACTGGTTCTTGCTGGTTCTTCGATTGCTTGCAGGACGAGTGCCCTAGTGGCCGGGTGTTGCGCTCCACAAGATCGTGACAGCCATTGGAGGCGGTGTATCGGTTGCTAAGGCGCGGCCTTAGAAGGCTGTAGTCGGGCCGTGAACGTCATCTCCATTCACTAATCGAGTTATCCAGCGCCTCTCATCGAAAGATCAGGCGAAAACCCTAGTGGGTTCACATCAGTTGGTAATCAGAGCAAGGTTTATCGGTGAGAGATTTCCAATTCTTCGTGATTGTTTTTCCTATAGTCCAAAAAAAAGCCAAAAAATATAGCAGATTTGTTTTCCATAATCCTATAAATCCTTTGTGCCGTGGCTAGTACTACTTAGTTAGGGCTGGTTGAATGAGTGTTTGCTTCGGTCGTGTCTAGTGCTGGTTTTAGTTTAGTCCTTTAGAGTTTTGAGTTCTTGTCACCATCTAGTCACAACTGCGTCCAATCTATTGTGGGTTGGAATTTGAGTAGATCTTGATAATAGGTGCAGCCACTTGTTGGTCTATTCTGCGTTTCCATCAACGTGATCCAAAAGGAAAGATAGCACTTCATACTTGTGCTAGATATATTGAATTTTGAGGTTCAGCCTTACTCTAGTGAGAGGGTGAGAGTGGTGAAGTGATATTTTGTACTATTTTGTTTATATAATCAGGTTTTGAGGTTCCCCAAAAAAAAGAAAAGAGAAAGAAAAAAAATAAAGAAAAAAAAGAAAGAAAGAAAGAAAAAAAATCAAAAAAAAGGATTGTTGTTCCTTTTGTTTCCAGTAGGGCTGCTCATTTTGTTTCTAGTGGTGTGCTGTGTTTTCCCTTTGTGTCCAGGCTCGCGTCTCTAGCACGGTCTAGGCTAGGACCAGCATAGTACCACCGTTGAGCGTTTATTCAACTTGCTTTTTATAACTAACGTGGTGCTAGTTCGATCCTTGTTTCAGCCCACCTATAGCTCCACATATTCTACAGCTTGATAGGTTTTGTTGCTGCGGCACCGATACACTTCGTCCATTGCTGTGGATTTGTTGGTAGCCAATCCCTCCTGTTGAGCAAGGTAAGAATTGGTAAGAACTTGTTAGACAGGTTGATAGAGAGCGTCTTACAGTAGCCACATCCTAATAGCTGTAGGGTTTTTATTTCTTCACCTATTTTTCTTGTTTCCACTGTGTGTTTTTTTAAACCATGTCAGAGACAGAGGATACCAACAAAATTCCACAGTCACCTCGCACTAAGGGCATCATACAACATTTTGAAAGGCAAGTGAAGCTACACACAGAGGGACTTGATGACGACTTGAAGGTGACGAATGACAAGCTTGGGCAGTTGGAGGACACGCAGATTGCCACAAACAACAAGATTACAAAGATGGAGGCATCTATTACTAGTATGGATAAAAGTCTTGCTGCTCTTCTCAAACGCTTTGATGACTTCCACACAATGGACAAAGAGAAGCATAAGGAAGAAAACAAGGACGAAGACCGAGTGGATGGCAATTATGATGATGATTACACTGCTGATACAGAACGAGATGATCAAGACACTCATCATCGACGTCGCCTACATCACACCCGTAGAGGTATGGGTGGCCACCACCGACGCGAGGTACACAATAATAATGATGCTTTCAGTAAGATTAAATTTAAAATACCTCCTTTTGATGGTAAATATGACCCTGATGCATACATTACTTGGGAGATTGCTATTGACCAAAAGTTTACATGTCATGAATTCCCTGAGGATACACGTGTTAGGGCTGCTACTAGTGAGTTCACCGATTTTGCTTCCATTTGGTGGATAGAACATGGCAAGAAAAATCCTAATAACATACCTAGAACTTGGAATGCGTTGAAACAAGTCATGAGGGCTAGATTTGTTCCTTCTTACTATGCACGTGTCATGATTAATAAGTTGCAGCAATTGAGACAAGGTGCTAAAAGTGTAGAAGAATATTATCAGGAATTACAAATGGGTATGCTGCGATGTAATTTAGAGGAGGAAGAAGAACCTGCTATGGCTAGATTTTTGGGCGGGTTAAATCGTGAAATCCAGGACATTCTTTCTTATAAAGATTATAGTAACGGAACCCGTTTGTTTCATCTTGCTTGTAAAGCTGAAAGGGAAGTGCAGGGACGACGTTCTAGTGCCAAATCTAACAATTCTGCAGGGAAATCCTGGCAACAACGCACATCTGCTACATTGTCGGGTGGTGTACCTCTTCCATCAAGCCGATCAATAGCTCCACCACCTTCCTATAGCGACAAACCACATGATTCTTCCACAAATACAACAACTAAATCAGCCCAGAGACCAATCGCTAGTGCCACCTCGGTTAATTCCACGGGAAGAACAAGAGATGTTCAGTGTCATCGATGCAAGGGTTATGGGCACGTACAGCGAGATTGTCCAAACAAGCGTGTTTTGGTGGTTAACGCTGATGGTGGATATTCCTCTGCTAGTGATTTTGATGACGATACACGTGCTTTGCTTGCTGCTGATGATACAGGTAGGGATGAAGCAATAGAAGAGCAGATAGGTGCAGAGAATGTAGAGCATTATGAGAGTCTTATTGTGCAGCGTGTGCTTAGTGCTCAAGCGGAGAAGGTAGAGCAGAATCAGCGGCATACATTGTTCCAAACAAAGTATGTTATTAAAGAGCGTTCTTGTCGTTTGATTATTGATGGAGGTAGCCGCAACAACTTGGCTAGCAGCAACATGGTGGAGAAGCTTGCACTTACCACCAAACCACATCCACATCCATATCACATTCGGTGGCTGAACAACTGATGCGAACCCGCTAGGGTTTTTGGCCTGATCTTTTGATGAGAGACGAGGATAACTCGATTGGTGGATGGAGATGACGTTCACGGCCCGACTACAGCCCTCAAGACCGCGCCTTAGCAACCGATACACCACGTCCAACAGCCGTCACGATCTTGTGGAGCGCGACAACCAGCCCCTAGGGCTCCCGTCCTGCAAGCAATCGAAGAACTAGCAAGAACGAGGAAACAAGCACTGAATTTGCAAGATGAATTGAAGGTTTCAAACTGAATCTGAATCAACAATGGGGTTCCGAAGACAAGAAGACGGGCGGCTGATCCTGCACGCGCGCCTACAAGCAAGTAGCGAAGGCTAAACTTGATCTAAACAAAACCCAGTTGTTCATGGCGGCTCTAGATGTAAATAAATAGAGGGGAGGACGACCAAAGGGGTGCTAGAGTCGTCCTCCGACCCTAGGACGCATCCCTAATGGACTCAACTTGATACATGGGCCATTGGTCCAAAATAGGGTGACGCAGCACCAAAACAGAAAAAGGTGTCGGCATGAAAACAAGGACTGCGCCCGACTCATAAGCTGCATAGATATGTAGTTGGACCCATTGGAAAGTAGACTTCATGAGCTTTCCAACAAGTATAGAAACGTCCCAGTTAGAGTCTATATGACGCCGTGGTGATCCATACAAGTTAGAGTTATTTTCCAGTCCGAATCCAACTCCCAAAACGTGTTGGGTTTGGACTCTTTGTTTCCTTGCTTTAGATGAGACGTGGTAACTTGATAGAGGATGTTGTGGAGGCTTGGACCTGATCTCCAATCACCTTTGTTAAGTTATCACTCTTCCCATATGCAATCAGCCCTTGAAGTTGGTGTTGCCTCAAATTCTGAATGCAGTTGAACCTTCCCTTGCTGATCTTGTCCATTATTCCTGAGCAACACAAAAGTGCACGTGTCTCCATTGTCTAAATATGATTGACAAGAGTTTAAAACTGAACTTACTTGAAGGTTGAGTTGACGGGCACGAGCACGAGTAAGAGGACCAGCTATAGGTTGTGTCGGAGAGGATGTATGACCAGCTATAGGTTGTGTCGGAGATGTAGGACCAGCTATAGGTTGTGTCGGAGAGGATGTAGGAGAGGATGTATCGCTGGTGTTGATGTCCTCATCATCCTCCCTTTCTTGCATTTGAGTCGTCCTCGACTCAAGCTCATCTTCCTCACCCAAATAAGGCTTCAAATCTGCAATGTTAAATGTGGGACTAACCCCAAAATCTGCAGGAAGATCAAGCTTATATGCATTCTCATTAATTCGTTGCAGCACTTTAAAAGGACCATCAGCTCTAGGCATCAATTTGGATTTTCTCAGTTCTGGAAATCTATCTTTTCGCAAATGCAACCAAACCAAATCCCCATCCATATCACATTCGGTGGCTGAACAACAGTGGTAAGGCCAAGGTAACAAAACTGGTGCGAATTAATTTTACTATTGGTTCATACCATGATGTTGTTGAATGTGATGTTGTACCTATGGAAGCTTGTAATATTCTGCTAGGTAGACCATGGCAATTTGATAAGGAATGTATACATCATGGTAGATCAAATCAGTATTCGTTTATGCACCATGATATGAAAATTGTTTTGCTACCTATGTCTCCCGAAGCTATCGTACGTGATGAAGTTGCTAAAATTACCAAGGCTAAAATTAAGAACAATGCAGATACCAATGGAAATAACAAAGATGAGATAAGATTAAATGGACATTGCATGCTTGCTACTAAATTTGATGTTAATGAACTAATTGTTTCCACATCTACTGCTTATGCTTTGGTATGTAAGGGTGTTTTGATTTCAATTGAAGATATGCTGCATTCTTTGCCCCCTGCTATTCATAACATTTTGCAGGAGTATGCTGATGTTTTTCCAAGTGAGATACCGGCAGGGCTGCCACCTATACGTGGGATTGAGCACCAAATTGATCTTATTCCTGGTGCATCTTTGCCAAACCGCGCGCCATACAGGACAAACTAGAGGAAACAAAAGAGATCCAGTGGCAAGTGCAAGAACTCCTCGACAAAGGTTATGGAATTGAGGTTGATCAAGCCAAGGTAGAAGCTATACAGGGATGACCTGTACCAAAGACAATCACCCAGGTGCGGAGTTTCTTAGGACTTGCTGGGTTTTATCGCCGTTTTGTGAAGGATTTCAGCACCATTGCTGCACCATTGAATGACCTTACAAAGAAGGGAGTGCCTTTTGTTTGGAGCAAAGTACAAGAGAATTCCTTCAACATGTTGAAAGATAAGTTAACACATGCACCTCTCCTACAGCTTCCTGATTTTAATAAGACTTTTGAGCTTGAGTGTGATGCTCGTGGGATTGGTTTGGGAGGTGTTTTGCTACAAGAGGGTAAACCTGTTGCATATTTTAGTGAGAAATTGAGTGGGCCTGTTCTGAACTATTCAACTTATGATAAAGAATTGTATGCTCTTGTCCGAACTTTAGAAACATGGCAACATTATTTGTGGCCCAAAGAGTTTGTTATTCATTCTGATCATGAATCTTTAAAACATATTCGTAGTCAAGGAAAACTAAATCGCAGACATGCTAAGTGGGTAGAATTTATTGAATCCTTTCCTTATGTTATTAAGCACAAGAAAGGGAAGGAGAATATCATTGCTGATGCTTTGTCAAGGAGATATACTTTGCTAAATCAACTTGATTACAAGATTTTTGGATTAGAAACGATCAAAGACTAATATGTTCATGATGCTGATTTTAATGAAGTGTTGCTGCGTTGTAAAGATGGAAAAGGATGGAACAAATTCATCGTTAGTGATGGGTTTGTGTTTAGAGCTAACAAGCTATGCATATCCAGCTAGCTCTGTTCGTTTGTTGTTGTTACAGGAAGCTCATGGAGAAGGTTTGATGGGACATTTTGGAGCAAAGAAGACGGAGGACATACTTGCTGATTTGAAACCATATTTGGGTGAGGAACATGAGCTTGAGTCGAGGACGATCCAAGAAAGGGAGGATGATGAGGACATCAACACCATCGATATATCCGCACCTACACCAGTTGGAATAATGGACAAGATCAGCAAGGGAAGGTTCAAGTGCATTCGGAATTTGAGGCAACACCAACTTCAAGGGCTGATTGCATATGGGAAGAGTGATAACTTAACAAAGGTGATTGGAGATCAGGTCCAAGCCTCCACAACATCCTCTATCAAGTTACCACGTCGCTTCTAAAGCAAGGAAACAAAGAGTCCAAACCCAACATGTTTTGGGAGTTAGATTCGGACTGGAAAATAAGTCTAACTTGTATGGATCACCACGGCGTCATATGGACTCCAACTGGGACGTTCCTATACTTGTTGGAAAGCTCATGAAGTCTACTTTCCAATGGGTCCAACCATAGATCTATGCAGCTTATGAGTCGGGCGCAGTCCTTGTTTTTGTGCCGACACCTTTTTCTATTTTGGTGCTGCGTCACCCTATTTTGGACCAATGGCCCATGTATCAAGTTGAGTCCATTAGGGACGCGTCCTAGGGTTGGAGGATGACTCTAGCACCCCTTTGGTCGTCCTCCCCTCTATTTATTTACATCTAGAGCCGCCATGAACAACTGGGTTTTGATTAGATAAAGTTTAGCCTTCGCTACTTGCTTGTAAACGCGCGTGCTGATCCAGCCGCCCGTCTTCTTGTTTTCGAAACCCCACTTCATTAGAGATTGAGTTTGTAACCTTCATTTACATCTAGTAATTTAGTACTTGTTCTACTTGTTCTTGCTGGTTCTTCGATTGCTTGCAGGACGAGTGCCCTAGTGGCCTGGTGTTGCGCTCCACAAGATCGTGACAGCCATTGGAGGCGGTGTATCGGTTGCTAAGGCGCGGCCTTAGAAGGCTGTAGTCGGGCCGTGAACGTCATCTCCATTCACTAATCGAGTTATCCAGCGCCTCTCATCGAAAGATCAGGCGAAAACCCTAGTGGGTTCACATCAGAGACAGTGTTAGTTTCGGTGCAAGATAGTGGCAAGGTTTGCACATAATGCAGCATAGGCTAAGAAACCATTTTGGACGCACCCGATGGTACTCCTAGTTAAAAGGCTCAAGTGAAAGCTCGGTTTGGTTTTTTTGGATATAGTGCTAATCTTGATGCAAGATAGATGCACAGTCTGCATGGAACATACCATATTTTTGGAAATTAATATGGACACACCCGATAGAACTCCTTGGTGATGTGTGTCTTATGGAATCTCGCTTTGGTGTGCTTAGAGACAGTATTAGTTTCGGTGCAAGAAATATGCACGGTTTGCGCCTAATCCACCAAAGTCTAAGAAACCATTTTGGAAGCACCTGTTAGTACTCCTAGGTGAAGAGGCTCAAGTGGAGGCTCGGTTTGGTCTGTTTAGAGATAGTGCTAATCTTGATGCAAGATAGGTGCACGATTTGCAAGGAACATACCATATGCTCAAAAGTCAATTTGGACGCACCAGATGGAACTCCTAGATGACATGTGTCATATGGAATCTCGCTTCGGTCTGTTTGCAGACAGTGTTAGTTTTGGTGCAAGATAGGTGCATAGTGTGTGCCTAATGCACCATAG
This sequence comes from Sorghum bicolor, assembly GCF_000003195.3. Lineage (NCBI taxonomy): Eukaryota > Viridiplantae > Streptophyta > Magnoliopsida > Poales > Poaceae > Sorghum > Sorghum bicolor. The sequence goes on from NC_012875.2 coordinate 22,351,587, forward strand.
TATAAGAAACCATTTTTGACGCGCCTGTTTGTACTCCTAGATGAAGAGGCTCAAGTGGAAGCTCGGTTTGGTCTGTTTGGAGATAGTGCTAATCTTGATGCAAGATAGGTGCACAGTTTGCATGGAACATACCATATGCTTGGAAATCAATTTTGATGCACCCAATGGAACTCCTTGATGACGTGTGTCGTATGGAATCTCGCTTTGGTCCGTTTGTAGACATTGTAAGTTTTAGGGCAAGATAGGTGCACAGGTTGCGCCTAATGCACCATAGTCTAAGAAACCATTTTGGACGCACTATTTGGTACTCCTGGGTGAAGAGGCTCAGGTGGAAGCTTGGTTTGGTCAGTTTGGACATAGTGCTAATCCTTATGCAAGGTAGGTGCATGGTTTGCATGGAACATACCATATGCTTGGAAATCAATTTGGATGCACCCGTTGGAACTCCTTGATGACGTGTGTCATATGGAATCTCGCTTCGGTCCATTTGGAGACATTGTTAGTTTCGGTGCAAAATAGGTGCACAGTTTGCACCTAATGCACCGTAGTCTAAAAAACCATTTTGGACGCACTTGTTGGTACTGCTAGGTGAAGGGGCTCAAGTGGTTGCTCGGTTCGGTCTGTTTGGAGATAGTGCTAATCTTGATGAAAGATGGGTGCACGGTTTGCATGGAACATACCAAATGCTTGGAAATCAATCCGGACGCACACGATGGAACTCCTAGATGACGTGTGTCATACAAAATCTTGCTTCGGTCTGTTTGGAGACAGTGTTAGTTTCGGTGCAAGATAGGTGCAAGGTTTGCACATAACGCAGCATAGGCTAAGAAACCATTTTGGACGTAACCGATGGTACTCCTAGGTAAAAGGCTCAAGTGAAAGCTCGGTTTGGTCTATTTGGAGATAGTGCTAATCTTGATGCAAGGTAGATGCACGGTCTGCATGGAACGTACCATATGCTTAGAAATTAATTTGGACACACCCGATAGAACTCCTTGATGACGTGTGTCATATGGAATCTCGCTTTGGTGCGCTTAGAGATAGTATTAGTTTCGGTGCAAGATATGTGCACGGTTTGCGCCTAATGCACCAAAGTCTAATAAACCATTCTGGAAGCACCTGTTGGTACTCCTAGGTGAAGAGGCTCAAGTGGAGGCTCGGTTCAGTCTGTTTAGAGATAGTGCTAGTCTTGATGGTAGATAGATGCACGATTTGCATGGAACATACCATATGCTTGGAAATCAATTTGGATGCACCCGATGGAACTCCTTAATGACGTGTGTCATTTGGAATCTCGCTTCGGTCCATTTGGAGACATTGTTAGTTTCGGTGCAAGATAGGTGCACAGTTTGCACCTAATGCACCATAGTCTAAGAAACCATTTTGGACGCACTTGTCGGTACTCTTAAGTGAAGGGGCTCAAGTGGATGCTCGGTTCGGTCTGTTTGGAGATAGTGTTAATCTTGATGCAAGATAGATGCATAGTTTGCATGGAACATATGATATGCTTAGAAATCAATTAGGAGACACCTGATATAAATCCTTGATGATTTGTGTCATATGGAATCTTGCTTTGGCTCGTTTAGAGACAATGTTAGTTTTGGTAGAAGATATGTGCACGGTTTACGCCTAATGCACCATTGTCTAAGAAACCATTTTAGACGCACCCGATGGTACTCGTAGTTGAAAAGGCTCAAGTAGAGGCTCGATTTGGTCTGTTCGGATATAGTGCTAATCTTGATGCAAGATAGTTGCACAGTTTGCATGCAACGTACCACATGTTAAGAAATCAATTTGGACGCACCCAATGGAACTCCTAGATGACGTGTGTCAAATGGAATCTCGCTTCGGTCTGTTTGGAGACAATGTTAGTTTCAGTGCAAGATAGGTGCATAGTTTGTGCCTAATGCACCATAGTTTAAGAAACCATTTTTGACACACCTGTTTGTACTCCTAGATGAAGAGGCTCAAGTGGAAGCTCGGTTCGGTCTGTTTGGAGATAGTGCTAATCTTGATGCAAGATAGGTGCACGGTTTGCATGGAACATACCATATGCTTGGAAATCAATTTGGATGCACCTGATGGAACTCCTTGATGATGTGTGTCATATGGAATCTCACTTTGGTCTATTTAGATATAGTGTTAGTTTCGGTAAAAGATATGTGCATGGTTTGCGCCTAATGCACCATAGTCTATGAAACCATTTTGGAAGCACCTGTTGGTACTTCGGTGAAGAGGCTCAAGTGGAAGCTTGGTTTAATATGTTTGGAGATAGTGCTAATCTCGATGCAAGATAGGTGCATGATTTGCAAGGAACATACCATATGCTTAGAAATCAATTTGAACGCACCCAATGGAACTCCTAGATGACCTATGTCATATGGAATCTTGCTTCGGTCCGTTTGTAGACATTGTAAGTTTTATTGCAAGATAGGTGCACAGTTTGTGCCTAATGCACCATAGTTTAAGAAACCATTTTGGATGCACTATTTGGTACTCTTGGGTGAAGAGGCTCAAGTGGAAGCTTAGTTCAGTCAGATTGGAGATAGTGCTAATCCTTATGAAAGGTAGGTGCATGGTTTGCGTGGAACATACATATGCTTGGAAATCAATCTGGATGCACCCGATGCAACTCCATGACGACGTGTATCATATGGAATCTCGCTTTGGTCCATTTGGAGACATTATTAGTTTCGGTGCAAGATAGGTGCACAGTTTGCACCTAATGCACCATAGTCTAAGAAACCATTTTGGACGCAGTTTTTGGTACTCCTAGGTGAAGGGGCTCAAGTGGATGCTCGGTTCGGTCCGTTTGGAGATAGTGCTAATCTTGATGCAAGATAGGTGCACGGTTTGCATGGAACATACCATATGCTTGGAAATCAATTTTGATGCACCCGATGGAACTCCTTGATGATGTGTCATATGGAATCTCACTTTGGTCTGTTTAGAAATAGTGTTAGTTTTGGTACAAGATATTTGCATGCTTTGCGCCTAATGCACCATAGTCTAAGAAACCATTTTGGAAGCACCTATTGCTACTTCGATGAAGAGGCTCAAGTGGAAGCTCGGTTTGATCTGTTTGGAGATAGTGCTAATCTTGATGCAAGATAGGTGCATGATTTGCAAGGATTATACCATATGCTTAGAAATAGAATTGGACGCACCCAATGGAACTCCTAGATGACCTGTGTCATATGGAATCCTGCTTCGGTTCGTTTGTAGACATTGTAAGTTTTAGTGCAAGATAGGTGCACAGTTTGTGCCTAATGCACCATAGTCTAAAAAACCATTTTGGTTGCACTATTTGGTACTCTTGGGTGAAGAGGCTCAAGTGGAAGCACCCGATGGAACTCCGTGACAACGTGTGTCATATGGAATCTCGCTTCGGTCCATTTGGAGACATTGTTAGTTTCGGTGTAAGATAGGTACACAGTTTGCACGTAATGCACCATAGTCTAAAAAACCATTTTGGACACACTTGTTGGTACTCCTAGGTGAAGGGGCTCAAGTGGATGCTCGGTTCGGTCTGTTTGGAGATAGTGCTAATCTTGATGCAAGATAGGTGCACTGTTTGCATGGAATATACCATATGCTTGGAAATCAATTTGGATGCACCGGATGGAACTCCTTGATGATGTGTGTCATATGGAATCTCACTTTGGTCTGTTTAGAAATATTGTTAGTTTCGGTGCAAGATATGTGCATGGTTTGCGCCTAATGCACCATAGTCTAAGATACCATTTTGGAAGCACCTGTTGGTACTTCGGTGAAGAGGCTCAAGTGGAAGCTTGGTTTGATATGTTTGGAGATAGTGCTAATCTTGATGCAAGATAGGTGCATGATTTGCAAGGAACATACCATATGCTTAGAAATCAATTTGGAGACACCCAATGGAACTCCTAGATGACGTGTGTCATATGGAATCTTGCTTCGGTCCGTTTGTAGACATTTTAAGTTTTAGTGCAAGATAGGTGCACAGTTTGCGCCTAATGCACCATAGTCTAAGAAATCATTTTGGATGCACTATTTGGTACTCTTGGGTGAAGAGGATCAAGTGGAAGCTTGGTTCGGTCAGTTTGGAGATAGTGCTAATCCTTATGCAAGGTAGGTGAATGGTTTACATGGAACATACCATATGCTTGGAAATCAATTTGGACGCACCCGATGGAACTAATTGACGACGTGTGTCATATGGAATCTCGCTTTGATCTATTTGAAGACATTGTTAGTTTCGGTGCAAGATATGTGCATAGTTTGCACCTAATGCACCATAGCCTAAGAAACCATTTTGGACGCACTTGTTGGCACTCCTAGGTGAAGGGGCTCAAGTGGATGCTCGGTTCAGTCTGTTTCGAGAGAGTGTTAATGCTTGGAAATCAATCTGGACGCACATGATGGAACTCCTAGATAACATGTGTCATACAAAATCTTGCTTTGGTCTGCTTCGAGACAGTGTTAGTTTTGGTGCAAGATAGGTGCAAAGTTTGCACATAATGCAGCATAGGCTAAGAAACCATTTTGGACGCACCCGATGGTACTCCTAGGTAAAAGGCTCAAGTAAAAGCTTGCTTTGGTCTATTTGGAGATAGTGCTAACCTTGATGCAAGATAGATGCACGGTATGCATGGAACGTACCATATGCTTAGAAATTAATTTGGACACACCCGATAGAACTCCTTGATGACGTGTGTCATATGGAATCTCGCTTTGGTGTTCTTAGAGATAGTATTAGTTTCGGTGCAAGATATGTGCACGGTTTGCGCCTAATGCACCAAGTCTAAGATACCATTTTGGAAGCACATATCGGTACTCCTAGGTGAAGAGGCTCAAGTGGAGGCTCGGTTTGGTCTGTTTACAGATAGTGCTAATGTTGATGGAAGATAGGTGCATGATTTGCATGGAACATACCATATGCTCAGAAATCAATTTGGACGCACGAGATGGAACTCCTAGATGACATGTGTCATATGGAATCTCACTTCGGTCCGTTTAGAGATAGTGTTATTTTCGGTGCTAGATAGGTGCACAGATTGCACCTACCATAGGATAAGAAACCATTTCGGACGCACCCGATGGTACTCCTAGGTCAAGGGGCTCAAGTGAAAGCTCAATTTGGTTTGTTTAGAGATAGTGCTAATCTAGATGCAAGATAGATGCACGGTTTGCTTGGAACATACGATATGCTTAAAAACCAATTAGGACGCACCTGATATAACTCCTTGATGATTTGTGTCATATGGAATCTTGCTTCGGTTTGTTTAGAGACAGTGTTAGTTTTGGTAGAAGATATGTGCACGATTTACGCCTAATGCACCATAGGCTAAGAAACCATTTTAGACGCACCTGATGGTACTCGTAGTTGAAGAGACTCATGTGGAGGCTCGATTTGGTCTGTTCGGATATAGTGCTAATCTTGATGCAAGATAGTTGCACAGTTTGAATGCAATATACCATATGTTAAGAAATCAAATTGGATGCACCCAATTCAACTCCTAGATGACGTGTGTCATATGGGACCTCGCTTCGGTCTGTTTGTAGACAATGTTAGTTTCGTGCAAGATAGGTGCATAGTTTGTGCCTAATGCAACATAGTCTAAGAAACCATTTTTGACACTCCTATTTGTACTCCTAGATGAAGAGGCTCAAGTGGAAGCTCGGTTCGGTCTGTTTGGATATAGTGCTAATCTTGATGCAAGATAGGTGCACGGTTTGCATGGAACATACCATATGCTTGGAAATCAATTTGGATGCACCCGATGGAACTCCTTGATGACGTGTGTCATATGGAATCTCAGTTTGGTCTGTTTAGAAATATTGTTAGTTTTGGTGCAAGATTTGTGCATGGTTTGCGCCTAATGCACCATAGTCTAAGAAACCATTTTGGAAGCACCTGTTGGTTCTTCGGGGAAGAGGCTCAAGTGGAAGCTCGGATTGATATGTTTAGAGATAGTGCTAATCTTGATGCAAGATAGGTGCACGATTTACAAGGAACATACCATATGCTTAGAAATCAATTTGGACGCACCCAATGGAAGTCCTAGATGACATGTGTCATATGAAATCTTGCTTCGGTCCGTTTGGACGCACCCAATGGAAGTCCTAGAAAACTTTGCGCCTAATGCAACATAGTCTAAGAAACCATTTTGGACGCACTATTTGGTACTCCTGGATGAGAGGCTCAAGGAGTTTAGAGATAGTGCTAATCCTTCTGCAAGGTAGGTGCACGGTTTGCACACATGATGGAACTCCTAGATGACGTGTGTCATACAAAATCTTGATTTGTTATGCTTGGACATAGTGTTAGTTTTGGTGCAAGATAGATGCACGGTCTGCATGGAACGTACCATATGCTTAGAAAATAATTTGGACACACCCGATAGAACTCCTTGATGACGTGTGTCATATGGAATCTCACTTTGGTGTGCTTAGAGATAGTATTAGTTTTGGTGCAAGATTTGTGCACGGTTTGCGCCTAATGCACCAAAGTCTCAGAAACCATTTTGGAAGCACCTGTTTGTACTCCTAGGTGAAGAGGCTCAAGTGGAGGCTCGGTTCGGTCTGTTTAGAGATAGTGCTAATCTTGATGGAAGATAGGTGCACGATTTGCATGGAACATACCATATGCTCAGAAATCAATTTGGACGCACCAGATGGAACTCCTAGATGACGTGTATCCACCTACGGTGCCCCAAAAGTAACATTGTCTCCACACAGACCGAAGCGAGATTCCATATGACACACGTCATCTAGGAGTTCCATTGGGTGCGTCCAAATTGATTTCTTAACATATGGTATGTTCCCTGCAAACTGTGCAACTATCTTGCATCAAGAGTAACACTATATCTGAACAGACCAAATCGAGCCTCCACTTGAGCCTCTTCAACTACGAGTACCATCGGATGCGTCTAGAATGGTCTTTTAGCCTATGGTGCATTAGGCGTAAACCATGCACATATCTTCTACCAAAACTAACACTATCTCCAAACGAACCGAAGCAAGATTCCATATGACACACATCATCAAGGACACTATCAGGTGCGTCCTCATTGATTTCTGACCATATCATATGTTCCATGCAAACCGTGCATCTATCTTGCATCCAGATTAGCATTATCTCCAAACAGACCAAACTGAGCTTTCACTTGAGCCCCTTGACCTAGGAGTACCATCGGGTGTGTCCAAAATGGTTTCTTATCCTATGGTGCATTAGGTGCAAACCGTGCACCTATCTTGCACCGAAACTAACACTGTCTCTAAATGGACCGAAGTGAGATTCCATATGACACATGTCATCTAGGAGTTCCATTTGGTGCATCCAAATTGATTTCTGAGCATATGGTATGTTCCATGCAAATCATGCACCTATCTTGCATCAAGATTAGCACTATCTCTATACAGACCGAACCGAGCCTCCACTTGAGCGTGTTCACCTAGGAGTACCAACAGGTGCTTCAAAAATGGTTTCTTAGACTTTGGTACATTAGGCGCAAACCATGCACATATCTTGCACCGAAACTAATACTGTCTCTAAGCACACCAAAGCAAGATTCCATTTGACACACGTCATGAAGGAGTTCTATCGGGTGTGTCCAAATTAATTTCTAAGCATATGGTACGTTCCATGCAGACCATGCATCTATCTTGCATCAAGATTAGCACTATCTCCAAACAGATCAAACCGAGCTTCCACTTGACCCTCTTCACCGAAGTACCAAAAGGTACTTCCAAAATGGTTCTTAGACTATGGTGCATTAGGCGCAAACCATGCACCTATCTTGCACTGAAAATAACACTGTTTCTAAACTGACCAAAGATAGATTCCATATGACACACGTCATCAAGGAGTTCCATCGGGTGCATCCAAATTGATTTCCAAGCATATGGTATGTTCCATGCAAACCGTGCACCTATCTTGCATCAAGATTAGCACTATCTCCAAACAGACTGAACCGAGCTTCCACTTGAGCCTCTTCATCTAGGAGTACAAACAGGTGCGTCAAAAATGGGTTCTTAGACTATGGTGCATTAGACACAAACTATGCACCTATCTTGCACCGAAACTAACATTGTCTCCAAACAGACCGAAGCGAGATTCCATATGACACACGTCATCTAGGAGTTCCATTAGGTGCGTACAAATTGGTTTCTTAACATATGGTACGTTCCATGCAAACTGTGCAACTATCTTGCATCAAGATTAGCACTATATCTGAACAGACCAAATCGAGCCTCCACTTGAGCCTGTTCAACTACGAGTACCATCGGATGCGTCTAAAATGGTTTCTTAGCCTATGGTGCATTAGGCGTAATGATTTGGACATCAACACCAGCGATACATCCTCTCCGACACAACCTATAGCTGGTCCTCTTACTCGTGCTCGTGTTCGTCAACTTAATAATCAAGTCAGTTCCTTGATAAGCTCATGTCCATCTTGTTTAGACAATAGAAACGCGTGCACTCTTGTTTTGATTAGGAACCAAGGAGAAGACCGAAAGGGAGAAGGACTCACACTCGCTTGATTCGGATAGCAGCAAAGCGCCAACTTGTGACCGTTACCATGGTTGCATACGGATTCGGATTCAGGCGCTTCAGGACTTGTTGGAAATCTTATCAAGTCTACTTTCATATGAAACAAGTCCCACGTCAATACCTATTCGGCAGCAGCGGCAATGATCCAATTACCGTCGATAGGTCTTGTTGTCCAGGGTGCTGCGTCACCTCATTTTGGGCTGATGGCCCATGTATCAAGTTGGGTCCATTAGGGACGCATCCTAGGGTTGGAGGACGACCCCAACATCTCTTTGGTCGTCAATCCATTTACTTATATCCCTCTAGAGTCGCCATGGTCGTTGGGTTTTGTTTAGATCAAGTTTAGCCTTCGCTACTTGCTTGTAGGCGCGCGTGCAGGATCATCCGCCCGTCTCCTTGTCTTCAGAACCCCATTGTTGATTAAGATTCAGTTTGAAACCTTCAATTCATCTTGCAAATTCAGTGCTTGTTTCCTCGTTCTTGCTAGTTCTTCGATTGCTTGCAGGACGGGAGCCCTAGGTGCTGGTTGTCGCGCTCTACAAGATCGTGACGGCTATTGGACGTGGTGTATCGGTTGCTAAGGCGCGGTCTTGAGGGCTGTAGTCGGGCCGTGAACGTCATCTCCATCCACCAATCGAGTTATCCCCGTCTCTCATCAAAAGATCGGGCAAAAAAACCCTAGCTGGTTCGCATCAGTTGGTATCAGAGCAAGGTTCTTCGGTGAGAGACTTCTAATCCTTTGCTGTTTTTAATTAATTTCCTATAGTCCAGAAAAGCCAAAAAAATATAGTAGATTAGTTTTTCCATAATCCTATTAAACCTTTGTGCCTTGACTAGTACCGTTTTAGTTAGGGCTTGTTGAATTTGTGTTGCTTCGGTTTGTGTCGAGTTGCTGGTCTTAGTGTCTAGTCCTGTAGAGTTTCGAGTTCTTGTCACCATCTATACACAGCCGAGTATTACCATATCTTCTCTCTGTCGAACCTGTTGCGAAGTCTGAATTGAACTGTGGTCTTGGTCCGGATCGAGTAGAGTTCCAATCTGAGTTTCCACCAACGTGATAAAAAAAAGAAGGAAACTGAGTAGAACTCGGCAATAGGTGGAATCCGTTTTGTGGTTGGTTCTGAGTGGAAACCGAACAGAACTTGGAGTCCGCTTGTTAATATAGCCTGAACTCCGTCTATGTGAGTCCTCCTGTGATCCAAAAAGAAAGATAACTCCATACTTGTTCGGCCTTACTCTAGAGAGAGAGAGAGAAAAAAAAAGTGTGTGTAGCGAATTGCTCTTTTGTATTCTTTTGTTCATATAATTAGTTTTTGAGGTAGCCCGAAAAAAAGAAAAAAATGAAAAGAGAAAAGATTCACAAGAGAAAAAAAAGGGGCTGTTTTTCATATTGATTTTAGGTTTGTTCCACCTTGTTTTCGGGGGTGTGCTGTGGTTTTCCTTTGTGTCCAGGCTCGCGTCTCTAGCACGGTCTAGCCTAGGACCAGCACAGTACCATCGTCGAACGCTTATTTAGCTCGCTTTTATAACTAACGTGGTGCTAATTCGTTCCTTGTTTCAGCCCACCTATAGCTCCACATACTCTACAGCTTGACAGGTCTTGTGCTGCAGCACCGATACACTTCGTCCATTGACAAGACTCGAGCTGCCCCCAACAATTCAGTTGCGAAGACGATGCAAAAGCCTGCTGCGAGTACTTCATCCGTGGCATCGACGGGTAGAACAAGCAACATACAATGTCACCGGTGCAAGGGATATGGGCACATGATGCGTGACTGTCCAAACAAGCGAGTTATGATTGTCAGGGATGATGGTGAGAACTCATCTGCTAGTGATTTTGATGAGGATACACTTGCACTGCTTGCGACTGACCATGCAGGTAATGAAGATGAAATAGAAGAACATATTAATGCAGGTGAGGCGGACCACTATGAGAGCTTGATCGTGCAGCGAGTGCTTAGTGCACAAATGGAGATGGCGGAGCAAAATCAGCGACACATTTTATTCCAAACAAAGTGTGTCATCAAAGAGCGTTCTTGTCGCATGATCATTGATGGAGGTAGCTGCAACAACTTGGCAAGCAGCGATATGGTGCAGAAGCTTGCCCTCAACACCAAACCACACCCGCATCCCTACTACATCCAATGGCTGAACAACAGTGGTAAGGCAAAGGTAACTAGACTTGTGAGAATTAATTTTTTCATCGGATCCTACAAAGATATTGTTGAATGTGATGTTGTGCCTATGCAAGCTTGTAACATTCTGCTAGGTAGACCTTGGCAATTTGATAGAGATTCTATGCATCATGGTAGATCAAATCAGTATTCTTTTCTATACCATGATTGCAAAATTGTGTTGCATCCTATGTCCCCTGAAACTATTATGCAAACTGATGTTGCTAGGGCTACTAAAGCAAAGAGTGAGAGCAATAAAAATGATAAATCTGTAATTGGTAACAAAGATGAGATAAAACTGAAAGGACGTTGTATGATAGCTACCAAATCAGATATTAATGAGTTCAATGCATCCACTTCTGTTGCTTATGCTTTGATATGCAAGGATGCTTTGATTTCAATTGAGGATATGCAATGTTCTTTGCCCCCTGCTGTTGCTAACGTTTTGCAGGAGTATTCTGATGTGTTTCCAAGTGAGGTACCAGCGGGGCTGCCTCCACTACGTGGGATTGAGCACCAAATTGATCTTATTCCTGGAGCAGTTTTGCCAAATCGTGCACCATACAGGACAAACCCGGAGGAAACAAAGGAAATTCAGCGACAAGTGCAAGAACTACTAGACAAAGGTTATGTCCGAGAATCTCTTAGTCCTTGTGCTGTTCCAGTAATTTTAGTGCCTAAGAAAGATGGAACATGGCGTATGTGTGTTGATTGTAGAGCTATTAATAATATTACCATTCGATATCGACACCCTATTCCACGATTAGATGATATGCTAGATGAGCTGAGTGGTGTTGTTGTGTTTTCAAAAGTTGATTTACGTAGTGGGTACCACCAGATTCGTATGAAATTGGGAGATGAATGGAAAACTGCTTTCAAAACTAAGTTCGGTTTGTATGAGTGGTTAGTCATGCCTTTTGGGTTAACTAATGCACCTAGTACTTTCATGAGATTAATGAATGAGGTTTTGCGTGCTTTCATTGGGAAATTTGTTGTCGTATATTTTGATGACATATTGATTTACAGCAAATCATTGGATGAACATCTTGATCATTTACGTGCTGTTTTTAATGCACTACGCGAGGCACGTTTATTTGGTAACCTTGAGAAGTGCACCTTTTGCACCGATCGAGTGTCTTTTCTTGGTTATGTTGTGACTCCACAGGGAATTGAGGTTGATCAAGCCAAGGTGGAAGCTATACAGGGATGGCCTGTCCCAAATACTATCACCCAGGTGCGGAGTTTCCTAGGACTTGCTGGATTCTATCGCCGTTTTGTGAAGGATTTCAGCACCATTGCTGCACCATTGAATGAGCTTACAAAGAAGGGGGTGCCTTTTGATTGGGGCAAAGCACAAGAGAATTCATTCAACATGTTGAAAGATAAGTTAACTCATGCACCTCTCCTACAACTTCCTGATTTTAATAAGACTTTTGAGCTTGAATGTGATGCTAGTGGAATTGGTTTGGGAGGTGTTTTATTACAAGAGGGAAAACCTATTGCATATTTTAGTGAGAAATTGAGTGGGCCTGTTCTCAATTATTCAACTTATGATAAAGAACTCTATGCTCTTGTTAGAACATTAGAGACATGGCAGCATTATTTGTGGCCCAAAGAGTTTATTATCCATTCTGATCATGAATCTTTGAAACATATTCGTAGTCAAGGAAAACTGAATCGTAGGCATGCAAAATGGGTTGAATTTATTGAATCTTTTCCTTATATTATTAAGCATAAGAAAGGGAAGGAAAATATTATTGCTGATGCTTTATCACGGAGATATACTTTGCTGAATCAACTTGATTACAAGATATTTGGGTTAGAAACAGTTAAAGACCAATATGTTCATGATGCTG
>NC_012875.2:22367407-22373380 GCF_000003195.3 Sorghum bicolor
AGATTCCATATGACACACGTCATCTAGGAGTTCATTGGGTGTGTCCAAATTGATTTCTAAGCATATGGTATGTTCCTTGCAAATCATGCACCTATCTTGCATCAAGATTAGCACTATCTCCAAACATATCAAACCGAGCTTCCACTTGAGCCTCTTCACCGAAGTACCAACAGGTGCTTCCAAAATGGTTTCTTAAACTATAGTGCATTAGGCGCAAACCATGCACATATTTTGCACCGAAACTAACACTATTTCTAAACAGACCAAAGTGAGATTCCATATGACACATGTCATCAAGGAGTTCCATCGGGTGCATTCAAATTGATTTCCAAGCATATGGTATGTTCCATGCAAACCGTGCACCTATCTTGCATCAAGATTAACACTATCTCCAAACAGACCGAACCGAGCTTCCACTTGAGCCTCTTCATCTAAGAGTACAAACAGGTGTGTCAAAAATGGTTTCTTAGACTATGGTGCATTAGACACAAACTATGCACCTATCTTGCACCGAAACTAACATTGTCTCCAAACAGACCGAAGCGAGATTCCATATGACACACGTCATCTAGGAGTTCCATTGGGTGCGTCGAAATTGATTTCTTACCATATGGTACGTTGCATGAAAACTGTGCAACTATCTTGCATCAAGGTTAGCACTATATCCGAACAGAACAAATCGAGCCTCCACTTGATCCTCTTCAACTACGAGTACCATCGGGTGTGTCTAAAATGGTTTCTTAGCCTATGGTGCATTAGGCGTAAACCGTGCACATATCTTCTACCAAAACTAACACTGTCTCTAAACGAACCGAAGCAAGATTCCATATGACGTAAATCATCAAGGAGTTATATCAGGTGCGTCCTAATTGATTTCTAAGCATATCGTATGTTCCATGCAAACCATGCATCTATCTTGCATCAAGATTAGCACTATCTCCAAATAGACCGAACCGAGCATCCACTTGAGCCCCTTCACCTAGGAGTACCAACAAGTGCGTCCAAAATGGTTTCTTGGACTATGGTGCATTAGGTGCAAACTGTGCACCTATCTTGCACCGAAACTAACAATGTCTCCAAATGGACCGAAGCAAGATTCCAAATGACACACGTCATCAAGGAGTTCCATCGGGTGCATCCAAATTGATTTCCAAGCATATGGTATGTTCCATGCAAATCGTGCACCTATCTTGCATCAAGACTAGCACTATCTCTAAACAGACCGAACCGAGCCTCCACTTGAGCCTCTTCACCTAGGAGTACCAACAGGAGCTTCCAAAATAGTTTCTTAGACTTTGGTGCATTAGGCGCAAACCATGCACATATCTTGCACCGAAACATATTCTATCTAAGCACACCAAAGCGATATTCCAAATGACACACGTCATCAAGGAGTTCTATCGGGTGTGTCCAAATTAATTTCTATGCATATGGTACGTTCCATGCAGACCATGCATCTATCTTCCATCTAGATTAGCACTATCTCCAAATAGACCAAATCGAGCTTTCAATTGAGCCTTTTACCTAGGAGTACCATCGGGTGCGTCCAAAATGGTTTCTTAGCCTATGCTGCATTATGTGCAAACCTTGCACCTATCTTGCACCGAAACTAACACTATCTCCAAACAGACCAAAGCAAAATTTTGTATGACACAAGTCATCTAGGAGTTCCATCATGTGCGTCCAGATTTATTTCCAAGCATTTGGTATATTCCATGCAAACTGTGCACCTATCTTGCATCAAGATTAGCACTATCTCCAAACAGACCGAACCGAGCATCCACTTGAGCCCCTTCACCTAGGAGTACCAACAAGTGCGTCCAAAATTGTTTCTTAGGCTAATTAGGTGCAAACTGCGCACATATCTTGCACCGAAACTAATAATGTCTCCAAATGGACCGAAGCGAGATTCCATATGACACACGTCGTCAAGGAGTTCCATCGGGTGCATCCAAATTGATTTCCATGCATATTGTATGTTCCATGCAAACCATGCACCTGCCTTGCATAAGGATTAGCACTATCTCCAAACTGACCGAACCAAGCTTCCACTTGAGCCGCTTCACCCAAGAGTACCAAATAGTGCATCCAAAATGGTTTCTTAGACTATGGTGCATTAGGCGCAAACTATGCACCTATCTTGCACTAAAACTTACAATGTCTACAAACAAACTGAAGCAAGGTTCCATATGACACACGTCATCTAGGAGATCCATTGGGTGCGTCCAAATTGATTTCTAAGCATATGGTATGTTCCTTGCAAATCATGCACCTATCTTGCATCAAGATTAGCACTATCTCCAAACAGATCAAACCGAGCTTCCACTTGAGCCTCTTCACCGAAGTACCAACAAGTGCTTCCAAAATGGTTTCTTAGACTATGGTGCATTAGGCGCAAACCAAGCACATATCTTGTACCGAAACTAACACTATTCCTAAACAGACTAAAGTGAGATTCCATATGACACACGTCATCAAGGAGTTCCATCGGGTGCATCCAAATTGATTTCCAAGCATATGATATGTTCCATGCAAACCGTGCACCTATCTTGCATCATGATTAGCACTATCTCCAAACAGACCGAACCGAGCTTCCACTTGAGCCTCTTCATCTAGGAGTACAAACAGGTGTGTCAAAAATAGTTTCTTAGACTATGGTGCATTACGCAACAACTATGCACCTATCTTGCAACGAAACTAACATTGTCTCCAAACAGACCGAAGCGAGATTCAATATGACACACGTCATCTAGGAGTTCCATTAGGTGCGTCCAAATTGATTTCTTAACATATGGTACGTTGCATCCAAACTGTGCAACTATCTTGCATCAAGATTGGCACTATATCCGAACAGACCAAATCGAGCCTCCACTTGAGCCTCTTCAACTACGAGTACCATCGGGTGCGTCTAAAATGGTTTCTTAGCCTATGGTGCATTAGGCGTAAACCGTGCACATATCTTCTACCAAAACTAACATTGTCTCTAAACGAACCAAAGCAAGATTCCTTATGACACAAATCATCAAGGAGTTATATCAGGTGCGTCCTAATTGATTTCTAAGCATACCGTATGTTCCATGCAAACCATGCATCTATCTTGCATCAAGATTAGCACTATCTCCAAACAGACCGAACCAAGCATCCACTTGAGCCCCTTCACCTAGGAGTACCAACAAGTGCGTCCAAAATGGTTTCTTAGACTATGGTGCATTAGGTGCAAACTGTGCACCTATCTTGCACCGAAACTTACAATGTCTCCAACTGGACCGAAGCGAGATTCAAAATGACACACATCATCAAGAAGTTCCATCGGGTGCATCCAAATTGATTTCCAAGTATATGGTATGTTCCATGCAAATCGTGCACCTATCTTGCATCAAGACTAGCACTATCTCTAAACAGACCGAACCGAGCCTCCACTTGAGCCTCTTCACCTAGGAGTACCAACATGTGCTTCCAAAATGGTTTCTTAGACTTTGGTGCATTAGGCGCAAACCGTGCACAAAGCTTGCACCGAAACTAATACTATCTCTAAGCACACCAAAGCGAGATTCCATATGACACACGTCATCAAGGAGTTCTATCGGGTGTGTCCAAATTAATTTCTAAGCATATGGTACGTTCCATGGAGACCGTGCATCTATCTTGCATCAAGATTAGCACTATCTCCAAATAGACCAAACCGAGCTTTCACATGAGCCTTTCATCTAGGATTACCATCGGGTGCGTCCAAAATGGTTTCTTAGCCTATGCTGCATTATGTGCAAACCTTGCACCTATCTTGCACCGAAACTAACACTGTCTCCAAACAGACCAAAGCAAAATTTTGTATGACACACGTCATCTAGGAGTTCCATCATGTGCGTCCAGATTGATTTCCAAGCATTTGGTATATTCCATGCAAACCGTGCACCTATCTTGAATCAAGATTAGCACTATCTCCAAACAGACCGAACCGAGCATCCACTTGAGCCCCTTCACCTAAGAGTACCAACAAGTGCGTCCAAAATTGTTTCTTAGACTACGGTGCATTAGGTGCAAACTGTGCACCTATCTTGCACTGAAACTAACAATGTCTCCAAATGGACCGAAGCGAGATTCCATATGACACACGTCGTCAAGGAGTTCCATCGGGTGCATCCAAATTGATTTCCAAGCATATGGTATGTTCCATGAAAACCATGCACCTACCTTGCATAAGGTTAGCACTATCTCCAAACTGACCGAACCAAGCTTCCAGTTGAGCCTCTTCACCCAAGAGTACCAAATAGTGCATCCAAAATGGTTTCTTAGACTATAGTGCATTAGGCGCAAACTGTGCACCTATCTTGCACTAAAACTTACAATGTCTACAAACGGATCGAAGCAAGATTCCATATGACACACGTCATCTACGAGTTCCATTGGGTGCGTCAAAATTGATTTCTAAGCTTATGGTATGTTCCTTGCAAATCATGCACCTATCTTGCATCAAGATTAGCACTATCTCCAAACAGATCAAACCGAGCTTCCATTTGAGCCTCTTCACCGAAGTACTAGCAGGTGCTTCCAAAATGGTTTCTTAGACTATGGTGCATTAGGCACAAACCATGCATATATCTTGCACCGAAAC
Organism: Sorghum bicolor; assembly: GCF_000003195.3. NCBI lineage: Eukaryota > Viridiplantae > Streptophyta > Magnoliopsida > Poales > Poaceae > Sorghum > Sorghum bicolor. The sequence goes on from NC_012875.2 coordinate 22,372,020, forward strand.
TAACACTATTTCTAAACAGACCAAAGTGAGATTCCATATGACACACGCCATCAAGGAGTTCCATCGGGTGCATCCAAATTGATTTCCAAGCATATGGTATGTTCCATGCAAACCGTGCACCTATCTTGCATCAAGATTAGCACTATCTCCAAACAGACCGAACCGAGCTTCCACTTGAGCCTCTTCATCTAGGAGTACAAACAGATGTGTCAAAAATGGTTTCTTAGACTATGGTGCATAAGGCACAAACTATGCACCTATCTTGCACCGAAACTAACATTGTCTCCAAACAGACCGAAGCGAGATTCCATATGACACACGTCATCTAGAAGTTGCATTCGGTGCGTCTAAAAAGATTTCTTAACATATGGTACGTTGCATGAAAACTGTGCAACTATCTTGCATCAAGATTAGCACTATATCCGAACAGAACAAATCGAGCCTCCACTTGAGCCTCTTCAACTACGAGTACCAACGGGTGCGTCTAAAATGGTTTCTTAGCCTATGGTGCATTAGGCGTAGACCGTGCACATATCTTCTACCAAAACTAACACTGTCTCTAAACGAACCGAAGCAAGATTCCATATGACACAAATCATCAAGGAGTTATATCATGTGCGTCCTAATTGATTTCTAAGCATATCGTATGTTCCATGCAAACCATGCATCTATCTTGCATCAAGATTAGCACTATCTCCAAACAGACCGAACTAAGCATCCACTTGAACCCCTTCACCTAGGTGATGTGAACCCACTAGGGTTTTCGCCTGATCTTTCGATGAGAGGCGCTGGATAACTCGATTAGTGAATGGAGATGTCGTTCACGGCCCGACTACAGCCTTCTAAGGCCGCGCCTTAGCAACCGATACACCGCCTCCAATGGCTGTCACGATCTTGTGGAGCGCAACACCCGGCCACTAGAACCAGCAAGAACAAGTAGAACAAGTACTAAATTACTAAAACTGAACACCCGGCCTCCAATGACACGTGTCTCCATTGTCTAAATATGATTGACAAGAGTTTAAAACTGAACTTACTTGAAGGTTGAGTTGACGGGCACGAGCATGAGTAAGAGGACCAACTGGTGTAGGTGCGGATATATCTAGTAATTTAGTACTTGTTCTACTTGTTCTTGCTGGTTCTAGTGGCCGGGTGTTGCGCTCCACAAGATCGTGACAGCCATTGGAGGCGGTGTATCGGTTGCTAAGGCGCGGCCTTAGAAGGCTGTAGTCGGGCCGTGAACGTCATCTCCATTCACTAATCGAGTTATCCAGCGCCTCTCATCTAAAGATCAGGCGAAAACCCTAGTGGGTTCACATCAGTTGGTATCAGAGCAAGGTTTATCGGTGAGAGATTTCCAA
>NC_012875.2:22373677-22414724 GCF_000003195.3 Sorghum bicolor
GATAGCACTTCATACTTGTGCTAAGATATATTGAATTTTGAGGTTCAGCATTACTGTAGTGAGAGGTTGAGAGTGGTGAAGTGATATTTTGTACTATTTTGTTTATATAATCAGGTTTTGAGGTCCCAAAAAAAGAAAAGAGAAAGAAAGAAAATAAAGAAAAAAAAAGAAAGAAAGAAAGAAAAAAAGAGAAAAAAATCAAAAAAAGGGGATTGTTGTTCCTTTTGTTTCCAATAGGGCTGCTCATTTTGTTTCTAGTGGTGTGCTGTGTTTTCCCTTTGTGTCTAGGCTCGCGTCTCTAGCACGGTCTAGGCTAGGACCAGCACAGTACCACCGTTGAGCGTTTATTCAACTTGCTTTTTATAACTAATGTGGTGCTAGTTCGATCCTTGTTTCAGCCCACCTATAGCTCCACATATTCTACACCTTGATAGGTTTTGTTGCTGCGGCACCGATACACTTCGTCCATTGCTGTGGATTTGTTGGTAGCCAATCCCTCCTGTTGAGCAAGGTAAGAATTGGTAAGAACTTGTTAGACAGGTTGATAGAGAGCGTCTTACAGTAGCCACATCCTAATAGCTGTAGGGTTTTTATTTCTTCACCTATTTTTCTTGTTTCCACTGTGTGTTTTTTTAAACCATGTCAGAGACAGAGGATACCAACAAAATTCCACAGTCACCTCGCACTAAGGGCATCATACAACATTTTGAAAGGCAAGTGAAGCTACACACAGAGGGACTTGATGACGACTTGAAGGTGACGAATGACAAGCTTGGGCAGTTGGAGGACACGCAGATTGCCACAAACAACAAGATTACAAAGATGGAGGCATCTATTACTAGTATGGATAAAAGTCTTGCTGCTCTTCTCAAACGCTTTGATGACTTCCACACAATGGACAAAGAGAAGCATAAGGAAGAAAACAAGGAGGAAGACCGAGTGGATGGCAATTATGATGATGATTACACTGCTGATACGGAACGAGATGATCAAGACACTCATCATCGACGTCGCCTACGTCACACCCATAGAGGTATGGGTGGCCACCACCGACGCGAGGTACACAATAATAATGATGCTTTCAGTAAGATTAAATTTAAAATACCTCCTTTTGATGGTAAATATGACCCTGATGCATACATTACTTGGGAGATTGTTGTTGACCAAAAGTTTACATGTCATGAATTCCCTGAGGATACACGTGTTAGGGCTGCTACTAGTGAGTTCACCGATTTTGCTTCCGTTTGGTGGATAGAACATGGCAAGAAAAATCCTAATAACATACCTAGAACTTGGAATGCGTTGAAACAAGTCATGAGGGCTAGATTTGTTCCTTCTTACTATGCACGTGACGGCTGTTGGACATGGTGTATCGGTTGCTAAGGCGCGGTCTTGAGGGCTGTAGTCGGGCCGTGAACGTCATCTCCATCCACTAATCGAGTTATCCAGCGCCTCTCATCGAAAGATCAGGCCAAAAACCCTAGCGGGTTCGCATCACTAGGAGTACCAACAAGTGCGTCCAAAATGATTTCTTGGACGCACCTACTCAAAGGTGAAGAGGCTCAAGTGGAAGCTTGGTCCAGTCTGTTTGGAGATAGTGCTAATCTTGATGCAAGATAGGAGCACGGTTTGCATGGAATGTAACATAAGCTCAGAAATCAATTTGGACGCACCCGATGGAACTCCTAGATGACGTGTGTCATATGGAATCTCGCTTTGGTCCGTTTGGAGATAGTGTTAGTTTCGCTGCAAGATAGGTGCACAGTTTGCTCTTAATGCACCAAAGTCTAAGAAACCATTTTGGACGCACCTATTGGTACTTCTAGGTGAAGAGGCTAAAGTGGAAGCTCGGTTTAGTCTATTTTGAGATTGTGCTAATCTTAATGCTAGATAGGTGCATAGTTTGCACGGGACATACCATATTCCTGGAAATCAATTTGGACGCACCCGATGGAACTCTTAGATGACGTGTGTCATATGGAGTCTCGCTTCAGTATGTTTGTAGACAATGTTAGTTTCGTTGCAAGATAGGTGCACAGTTTGTGCCTAATACACCATAGGCTAAGAAACGATTTTGGACGCACCCGATTGTACTCCTAGGTAATGGGGCTTAAATGAATGCTCGATTTGGTCTGTTTGGAGATAGTGCTAATCTTGATGTAAGATAGGTGCACAGTTTGCATGGAATGTACCATATGCTTAGAAATCAGTTTGGATGCACCCGATAGAACTCTTAGATGACGTGTGTCATATGGAATCTCACTTCGGTCCACATGGAGATAGTGTTACTTTCGGTGCAAGATAGGTGCTCGGTGTGCATGAAACAAAACATATGCTTGAAAATCAATTTGGACACACCCGATATAACTCCTAGATGATGTGTGTCATCTGATATCTCACTTTTGTCCATTTGGAGAAAGTGTTAGTTTTGGTGCAAGATTGGTGCACGGTTTGTGCCTAATACACCATACTCTAAGAAACCATTTTGGACGCAACCGGTACTCTCTGCTGAAGAGGCTCAAGTGGAAGCTCGGTTCGGTCTATTTGGAGATAGTGCTAATCTTGATGCAAGATAGTTGCATAGTTTGCATGGAACGTACCTTATGCTCAGAAATCAATTTGGTCGCATCCGATAGAACTTCTGGATGACGTGTGTCATATGTAATCTTGCTTTGGTCCATTTGGAGAAAGTGTCAGTATCGGTGCAAGATTGGTGCACGGTTTGCGCCTAATGTACCGCAGGGTAAGAAACTATTTTGCACGCACCCGATGGTACTCCTAGGTGAAGTGGCTCTAGTGAAAGCTCGGTTCAGTCCATTTGGAGATAGTGCTACTCTTGATGCAAAATAGGTGCACAGTTTACATGGAACGTATCATATGCTTGAAAATCAATTTGGACGCATCTGATGGAACTCTTAGATGACGTGTTTCATATAGAATCTCGTTTCGGTCCATTTGGAGACAGTGTTAGTTTTGGTGCAAGATAGGTGCATAGTTTGTGTCTAATGCACCATAGCCTAAGAAACCATTTTGGGCACACCTGTTGGTACTCCTAGATGAAGAGGCTCAAGTGCAAGCTGGGTTCGGTCTGCTTGGAGATACTGCTAATCTTGATGCAAGATAGGTGCATGGTTTGCATAGAACGTACCATATGCTCAGAAATCAATTAGGACGCACACGATGGAACTCCTAGATGACGTGTATCATATGGAATCTCGGTTTGGTCCGTTTGGAGATAGTGTTAGTTTCGGTGCAAGAAAGGTGCATAGTTTGCGTCTAATGCACCATAGTCTAAGAAACCATTTTGGACGCACCTGTTGGTCCGAGGTGAAAAGGCTTAAGTGGAAGCTCGGTTCGGTCTATTTGGTGATGGTGCTAATCTTGATGCAAGATAGGAGCACGGTTTGCATGGAATGTAACATAAGCTCAGAAATCAATTTGGACGCACCCGATGGAACTCCTAGATGACGTGTGTCATATGGAATCTCGCTTTGGTCCGTTTGGAGATAGTGTTAGTTTCGCTGCAAGATAGGTGCACAGTTTGCTCTTAATGCACCAAAGTCTAAGAAACCATTTTGGACGCACCTATTGGTACTTCTAGGTGAAGAGGCTAAAGTGGAAGCTCGGTTTAGTCTATTTCGAGATTGTGCTAATCTTAATGCAAGATAGGTGCATAGTTTGCACGGGACATACCATATTCCCGAAAATCAATTTGGACGCACCCGATGGAACTCTTAGATGACGTGTGTCATATGGAGTCTCGCTTCGGTCTGTTTGGAGACAGTGTTTGTTTCGGTGCAAGATAGGTGCACAGTTTGTGCCTAATACACCATAGGCTAAGAAACAATTCTGGATGCACCCGATTGTACTCCTAGGTAAAGGGGCTTAAATGAATGCTCGGTTTGGTCTGTTTGGAGATAGTGCTAATCTTGATGTAAGATAGGTGCATGGTTTGCATAGAACGTACCATATGCTCAGAAATCAATTTGGACGCACCCGATGGAACTCCTAGATGACGTGTGTCGTATGGAATCTCGGTTTGGTCCGTTTGGAGATAGTGTTAGTTTCGGTGCAAGATAGGTGCACAGTTTGCGTCTAATGCACCATAGTCTAGGAAACTATTTTGGACGCACATGTTGGTTCGAGGTGAAGAGGCTCAAGTGGAAGCTTGGGTTCGGTCTATTTGGTGATGGTGCTAATCTTGATGCAAGATAGGTGTATGGTTTGCATGGAACGTACCATATGCTCAGAAATCAATTTGGACGCACCCGATGGAACTCCTAGATGACGTGTGTCATATGAAATCTCGCTTTGGTCTGTTTGGAGATAGTGTTAGGTTTGGTGCAAGATAGTTGCACAGTTTGCGGCTAATGGCTCTCAAAAAAAGTTTGCGCCTAATGCACCATAGTCTAAGAAACCATTTTAGACGCACCTGTTGGTACTCCTTGGTGAAGAGGCTCAAATGGAAGCTCGGTTTGGTCTGTTTGGAGATAGTGCTAATCTTGATGCAAGATAGTTGCACAGTTTGCATGGAATGTGCCATATGCGCAGAAATCAATTTGGACGCACCCAATGGAACTCCTAGATGACGTGTGTCATATGGAATCTCGCTTCGATCCGTTTGGAGTCAGTGTTACTTTTGGTGCAAGATAGGTGCACAGTTGGCACCTACTGCACCATAGCATAAGAAACCATTTTGGACGCACCTATATGTACTCCTAGGTGAAGAGGCTTAAGTGGAAGCTTGGTTTGGTCTATTTGGAAATACTACTAATCTTGATGCAAGATAGGTGCGCGGTTTGCATGGAACATACCATATGCTCAGAAATCCATTTGGAGGCACCCGATGGAACTCTTAGATGAGGTGTGTCATATGGAATCTCGCTTTGATCCGTTTGGACATAGTGTTAGTTCTGGTGCAAGATAGGTGCACAGTTTGCGCTTAATGCACCATAGTCTAAGAAACCATTTTGGACGCACCTGTTGGTACTCCTAGGTGATGAGGCTCAAGTGGAAGCTTGGGTTCAGTCTGTTTGGAGATACTGCTAATCTTGATGCAAGATAGGTGCATGGTTTGCATGGAATGTACCATATGCTTGGAAATCAATTTGGACGCACCTGATGGAACTCCTAGATGTCATATGTCATATGTAATCTCGTCTTGGTCTGTTTGGAGATAGTGTTAGTTTCGGTGCAAGATAGGTGCACGGTTTGTGCCTAAGGCACCATACTCTAACAAACCATTTTGGACACACCTGATTGTACTCCTAGCTGAAGAGGCACAAGTGGAAGCTCTGTTTGGTCTGTTTGGAGATAGTGCTAATCTTGATGCAAGATAGGTGCACGGTTTGCATGGACATACCATATGCTCGAAAATCAATCTGGACGCACCCGATAGAACTCGTAGATGACGTGTGTCATATGGAATCTCACTTCGGTCCATTTGGAGATAGTGTTAGTTTCGGTGCAAGATAAGTGTATGGGTTGCACCTAATGTACCATAGGCTCAAAAACCAATGTGGAAGCACCCGATGGTACTCCTAGGTGAAGAGGCTCAAGTGAAAGCTCGGTACGATTTGTTTGGAGATAGTGCTAATCTTCATGTAAGATAGGTGCACAGTTTGCTTGAAAATCAATTTGGACGCACCCTATAGAACTCCTAGGTGATGTGTGTCATCTGATATCTCACTTTTTTTGTTTGGAGATAGTGTTAGTTTCATTGCAAGATAGGTGCATGGTTTGTGCCTAATGCACCATACTCTAACAAACCATTTTGGATGCACCCGATTGTGCTCCTAGCTGAAGAGTCTCAAGTGGATGCTCGGTTCTGTTTGTTTGGAGATAGTGCTAATCTTGATGCAAGATAGGTGCACGGTTTGTATGAAACGTACTATATGCTCAGAAATCAATTTGGACACACCCGATGGAACTCCTGGATGATGTGTGTCATATGAAATCTCGCTTTGGTCTGTTTAGAGATAGTCTTAGTTTCGGTGGAAGATATGTCCACAGTTTGCGCCTAAAGCACAATAGCCTAAGAAAGCATTTTGGACGCACCTGTTGCTACTCCTAGGTGAAGAGACTCAAGTGGAAGCTTGGTTTGGACTGTTTGGAGATAGTGCTAACCTTGATGCAAGATTGGTGCACGGTTTGCATGGAACGTAGTATATGCCCGAAAACAATTTGGACACGCCCGATGGAACTCCTAGATGTTGTGTGTCATATGTAACCTCGCTTTAGTCCGTTTGGAGATAGTGTTAGTTTCGGTGCAAGATAGGTGCATGGTTTGTGCCTAATGCACCATACTCTAACAAACCCTTTTGGACACACCCGATTGTACTCCTAAATGAAGTGGCTCAAGTGGAAGCTCGTTTTGGTTTGTTTGGAGATAGTGCTAATCCTGATGCAAGATAGGTGCACGGTTTGCATGGACGTACCATATGCTAGGAAATCAATTTGGACGCACCTGATAGAACTCCTAGATGACGTGTGTCATATGAAATCTCACTTCGGTCCATTTGGAGATAGTGTTAGTTTCGGTGTAAGATAGGTGCACGGTATGCACCTAATGCACCATAGGCTTAGAAACAGTTGTGGAAGCACCCGATGGTACTCTTTGGAGACAGTGTTAGTTTCGGTGCAAGAAAGGTGCACGGTTTGCGCCTAATGCACGATAGGCTAAGAAACAATTTTGGACGCACCCAGTGGTATTCCTAGGTGCACGGTTTGCATGGGACATACCATATGCTTGAAAATCGATTTGGATGCACATGATGGAACTCCTAGATGATGTGTGTCATATGGAATCTCGCTTCATCTGTTTGGAGACAGTGTTAGTTTCAGTTCAAGATAGATGCACAGTTTATGCCTAATGCACCATAGCCTAAGAAACCATTTTGGATGCACCTATTGGTACTCCTAGGTGAAGAGGCTCAAGTGGAAGCTTGGTTCGGTCTGTTTGGAGATACTACTAATCTTGACGCAAGATAGGTGCACGGTATGCATGGAACGTAGCATATGCTCAGAAATCAATTTAGACGCACCTGATAGAACTCCTAGATGACATGTGTCATATGGAATCTAACATTGATCCGTTTGGAGATAATGTCAGTTTCGGTGTAAGATAGGTGCACGATGTGCGCCTAATGCACCATAGGCTTAGAAACAGTTGTGGAAGCACCCGATGGTACTCCTAGGTGAAGAGGCTCAAGTGAAAGCTCGGTACAATCTGTTTAGAGATAGTGCTAATCTTCATGTAAGATAGGTGCACGGTTTGTAGGGAACATACCATATGCTTGAAAATCAATTTGGACGCACACGATAGAACTCCTAGATGGTGTATGACATCTAATATCTCACTTTGGTCTGTTTGGAGATAGAGTTAATTTCGGTGCAAGATAGGTGCACGGTTTGTGCCTAATGCACCATACACTAAGAAACCATTTTGGACGCACCCGATGGTGCTCCTAGCTGAAGAGGCTCAAGAGGAAGCTCGGTTTGGTCTATTTGGAGATAGTGCTAATCTTGATGCAAGATAGTTGCACGGTTTGCATGGAACATACAATATGCTTGGAAATCAATTTGGACGCACCTGATGGAACTCTTAGCTGGAGAGGCTCAAGTGGAAGCTTGGTTCGGTCTATTTGGAGATAGTACTAATCTTGATTCAAGATAGGTGCACGGTTTGCATGGGACATACCATATGCTTGAAAATCGATTTGGATGCACCTGATGGAACTCCTACTGACGTGTGTTATATGGAATCTCGCTTTGTCCGTTTGGAGACAGTGTTAGTTTCAGTGCAAGATAGGTGCACGGTTTATGCCTAATGCACCATACACTAAGAAACCAATTTGGACGCACCCGATTGTACTCCTAGCTGAAGAGGCTCATGTGGAATCTCGGTTTGGTCTGTTTGGAGATAGTGCTAATCTTGACGCAAGATAGGTGCACGGTTTCCATGGACGTACCATATGATCAGAAATCAATTTGGAGGCACCCGATAGAACTCCTAGATGACGTGTGTCATATGGAATCCCACTTTGATCCGTTTGGAGATAGTGTTAGTTTCTGTGTAAGATAGGTGCACAATGTGCGCCTAATGCACCATAGGCTTAGAAACAGTTGTGGAAGCACCTGATGGTACTCCTAGGTGAAGAGGCTCAAGTGAAAGCTCGGTAAGATCTGTTTGGAGATAGTGCTAATCTTCATGTAAGATAGGTGCAACGTTTGTATGGAACATACCATATGCTTGAAAATCAATTTGCACGCACCCGATAGAACTCCTAGATGGTGTGTGTCATCTAATATCGCTTTGGTCTGTTTGGAGATAGTGTTAGTTTCGGTGCAAGATAGGTGCACGGTTTGTGCCTGATGCACCATACTCTAAGAAACCATTTTGGACGCACTTGATGGTAATCCTAGCTGAAGAGGCTTAAGAGGAAGCTCGGTTCGGTCTATTTAGAGATAGGGCTAATCTTAATGCAAGATAGTTGCACGGTTTGCATGGAACGTATCATATGCTCAGATTTCAATTTGGACGCATCCGATGGAACTCCTAGCTGAAGAGGCTCAAGTGGAAGCTTGGTTCGCTCTGTTTGGAGATAGTCCTTATCTTTATGCAAGATAGGTGCACAGTTTGCATGGGACATACCATATGCTTGAAAATCAATTTGGATGCACCTGATGGAACTCCTAGATGATGTGTGTCGTATGGAATCTCGCTTCATCTGTTTAGAGATAGTGTTAGTTTCAGTGCAAGATAGATGCACAGTTTATGCCTAATGCACCATAGCCTAAGAAACCATTTTGGAGGCACCTATTGGTACTCCTAGGTGAAGAGGCTCAAGTGGAAGCTTGGTTCGGTCTGTTTGGAGATACTACTAATCTTGACGCAAGATAGGTGCACGGTATGCATGGAACGTACCATATGCTCATAAAGCAATTTGGACGCACCCGATGGAACTCTGAGATGACGTTTGTCATATGGAATCTCGCTTTGGTCTATTTGGAGATAGTGATAGTTTTAGTGCAAGATAGGTGCACAGTTTGCGTCTAATGCACCATAATCTAAGAAACCATTTTGGACGCACCTCTTGGTACTCATAGGTGAAGACGCTCAAGTGGAAGCTCGGTCCGGTATGTTTGGAGATAAAGCAAATCTTGATGCAAGATACTTGCACAGTTTGCATCGAACGTGCCATATGCTCAGAAATCAACTTGGACGCACCCGATGGAACTACTAGATGATGTGTGTCATATGGAATCTCGCTTCGATCCGCTTGGAGTCAGTGTTAGTTTCTGTGCAAGATAGGTGCACAGTTTGCGCCTAATGCACCGTAGCCTAAGAAACCATTTTGGACACACCTCTATGTACTCCTAGGTGAAGAGGACCAAGTGGAAGCTTGGTTTGGTCTGTTTGGAGATACAACTAATCTTGATGCAAGATAGGTGCACGTTTACATGGAACGTACCATATGCTCAGAAATCAATTTAGACGCATACGATGGAACTCCTAGATGATGTGTATGGAATCTCGGTTTGATCCATTTGGAGACAATGTTAGTTCTGGTGCAAGATAGGTGCACACTTTGCGCCTAATGCACCATAGTCTAAACAACCATTTTGGACGTGAAAGGATCAAGATGCCCAAGAGGGGGGGTGAATTGGGCTTCTCTAAAAATTTAAGCAACCTACAAGCTCCAATTCAACCCCTTGTGCCTAGTGTGACTTAGAGAGCTACCGGATAAAAGTTTTGCAACCTAGTTCCAATCCTATTCTAGCATGGCAATTCTAAGAAAGTAAAAACACAAAGTAAATGCTAGAATGTAAAGGAGTAGTGGAAGAAAGTGCTCGGCGATGTTTTGCCGAGGTATCGGAGAGTCGCCACTCTCCACTAGTCCTCCTTGGAGCACCCGCGCAAGGGTCTTGCTCCCCCTTGATCCGCGCAAGGACCAAGTGCTCTCTACGGGCTGATTCTTCGACACTCCGTCATGGTGAATCGCCCAAAACCGCTCACAAGCTTGACACGAGCCACCCACAAGAACTCCGGGCGGTCTTCGTGCTTCAAATCACCACCGAACCGTCTAGGTGATGGCGATCACCAAGAGTAACAAGCAAAGAACTCTCACTTGACCCAAACAAGGCTCTAGAGAGTGGTGGATGCACACTTGACTCTTGGAACTCACTAGAGAAGGATTCTCTCAAGAAATCACTCAAACTTCAATCCTCTCTAGGCTCTTGCTACTCTCTTGCTCCACAACAAGTTTCTCTGATGTTCAAATGGGCAAGAGGACTCTCATGGACGAGGTGGAGGAGTATAAATACTATCCACGAAGTCCAAAGGTCGGCCAACCATTTTCCACTGAAAACGGGGTCACCGGACGCACATTATGTTGCACCGGACGCACTGCACCGAGCGACCGGTGCACCATTACGGCTAACTGTACTCGCTTCTGACACGGCACCGGACGCTAACTCTCAGCGTCCGGTGCACCGCCGGTGCACAGGGAAAACTTACAAGCTCCCTGCGCATGGGACCGGACGCTACCCGGTGCGTCCGGTGCTAGCGTCCGGTGCTCGGGGAAGGCTTGCAACCTCCCTGGGTATGAGACCGGACGCTACCCGGTGCGTCCGGTGCTAGCGTCCGGTGCCTAACCCTAAGCACGGCACTAATCCAACGGCTAAGGACCTCACCGGACGCACTCACAGAGCGTCCGGTGCCCCTTTGGGCACCCAAACTTCGTCGAAACGCGATCGCTCCAAAACGAAGTTTGCTCCTCTCGAACTAAGGACTATCTTTGAGCTACCTAGTGCTAGGTTTACCAAGTGTGCACCACACCTAAACCTAAAGCCTTGCCTAAGTCAAGCTACTAGATCAAGATTGATTTCATAACATTTGGTGCATTCCATGCAAACTATGCAACTATCTTGCATCAAGAATAGCACTATATCCGAACAGACCAATCCGAGCCTCCACTTGAGCCTCTTCAACGACGAGTACCATCGGGTGCGTCTAAAATGGTTTCTTAGCCTATGGTGCATTAGGCTAAACCATGCACATATTTTCTACCAAAACTTACACTGTCTCTAAACGAACCGAAGCAAGATTCCATATGACACACACATCATCAAGGAGTTATATCAGGTGCGTCCTAATTGATTTCTGAGCATATTGTATGTTCTATGGAAACCGTGCATCTATCTTGCATCAAGATTAGCACTATCTCCAAACATACCAAACCGAGCTTTCACTTGAGCCCCTTGACCTAGGAGTACCATCGGGTGCGTCCAAAATGGTTTCTTATCCTATGGTGCATTAGGTGCAAACCGTGCACCTATCTTGCACCGAAACTAACACTATCTCTAAACGGACCGAAGTGAGATTCCATATGACACATGTCATCTAGGAGTTCCATCTGGTGCGTCCAAATTAATTTCTGAGCATATGGTATGTTCTATGCAAATCGTGCACCTATCTTGCATCAAGATTAACACTATCTCTAAACAGACCGAACCGAGCCTCCACTTGAGCCTCTTTACCTAGGAGTACCAACAGGTGTTTCAAAAATGGTTTCTTAGACTTTGGTGCATTAGGCGGGAACCATGCACATATCTTGCACCGAAACTAATACTCTCTCTAAGCACAACAAAGCGAGATTCCATATGACACACGTCATGAAGGAGTTCTATCGGGTGTGTCCAAATTAATTTCTAAGCATATGGTACGTTCCATGCAGACCGTGCATCTATCTTGCATGAAGATTAGCACAGTCTCCAAATAGACTAAACCGAGGTTTCACTTGAGCCTTTTACCAATGAGTACCATCAGGTGCGTCCAAAATGGTTTCTTAGCCAACGCTGCATTATGTGCAAACTTTGCACCTATCCTGCACCGAAACTAACACTGTCTCCAAACAGACCGAAGCAAGATTTCATATGACACAAATCATCTAGGAGTTCCATCATGTGCGTCCAGATTGATTTTCAAGCATTTGGTATGTTCCATGCAAACCATGCACCTATCTTACATCAAGATTAGCACTATCTCCAAACAGACCGAACCGAGCATCCACTTGAGCCCTTCACCTAGGAGTACCAACAAGTGCGTCCAAAATGGTTTCTTAGACTATGGTGCATTAGGTGCAAACTGTGCACCTATCTTGCACCGAAACTAACAATCTCTCCAAATTGACCGAAGTGAGATTCCATATGACACACGTCATCAAGGAGTTCCATCGGGTGCATCCAAATTGATTTCCAAGCATATTGTATGTTCCATGCAAACCATGCACCTTCCTCGCATAAGGATTAGCACTATCTCCAAACTGACCGAACCAAGCTTCCACTTGAGCCTCTTCACTTAGGAGTACCAAATAGTGCGTCCAAAATGGTTTCTTAGACTATGGTGCATTAGGCGCAAACTGTACACCTATCTTGCACTAATACTTACAATGTCTACAAACGGACTGAAGTAAGATTCCATATGTCACATGTCATCATGTTCCATGCAAATCATGCACCTATCTTGCATCAAGATTAGCACTATCTCCAAATAGATCAAACCAAGCTTCCACTTGAGCCTCTTCATCGAAGTTCCAATAGGTGCTTCCAAAATGGTTACTTAGACTATGGTGCATTAGGCGCAAACCATGCACATATCTTGCACACTATTTCTAAACAGAACAAAGCGAGATTCCATACGACACACGTCATCAAGGAGTTCCATCGGGTGCATCCAAATTGATTTCCAAGCATATGGTATGTTCCGTGCAAATTGTGCACCTATCTTGCATCAAGATTAGCACTATCTCCAAACAGACCGAACCGAGCTTCCACTTGAGCCTCTTCATCTAGGAGTACAAACAAGCGCGTCAAAAATGGTTTTTTAGACTATGGTGCATTAGGCACAAACTATGCACCTATCTTGCACCGAAACTAACACTGTCTCCAAACAGACCGAAGCGAGATTCCATATGACACATGTCGTCTAGGAGTTCCATCTAGTGCAGCCAAATTGATTTTTGAGCATATGGTATGTTCCTTGCAAATCGTGCACCGATCTTGCATCAAGATTAGCACTATCTCTAAACAGACCGAACCGAGCCTCCACTTGAGCCTCTTCACCTAGGAGTACCAACAGGTGCTTCCAAAATGGTTTCTTAGACTTTGGTGCATTAGGCGCAAACCGTGCACATTTCTTGCACCGAAACTAATACTGTCTCTAAGCACAACAAAGTGAGATTCCATATGACACACGTCATCAAGGAGTTCTATCGGGTGTGTCCAAATTAATTTCTAAACATATGGTACGTTCCATGCAGACTATGCATCTATCTTGCATCAAGATTAGCACTATCTACAAAAAGAACAAACCGAGCTTTCACTTGAGCCTTTTACCTAGGAGTACCATCGGGTGCGTCCAAAATGGTTTCTTAGCCTATGCTGCATTATGTGCAAACCTTGCACGTATCTGGGCACTGAATCTAACACTGTCTCCAAACAGACCGAAGCAAGATTTCATATGACACACGTCATCAAGGAGATCCATCTGGTGCATCCAAATTGATTTCCAAGCATATGGTATGTTCCATGCAAACCGTGCACCTATCTTGCATCAAGATTAGCACTATCTCCAAACAGACCGAACTAAGCTTCCACTTGAGCCCCTTCATCTAGGAGTACAAACAGGTGAGTCAAAAATGGTATTAGACTATGGTGCATTAGGCGCAAACCGTGCACATTTCTTGCACCAAAACTAACATGGTCTCCAAACAGACCGAAGCGAGATTCCATATGAGACGTCATCTAGGAGTTCCATTGGGTGCGTCCAAATTAATTTCTAAACATATGGTACGCTCCCTGCAGACTGTGCATCTATCTTGCATCAAGATTAGCACTATCTCCAAAAAGACCAACCGAGCTTTCACTTGAGCCTTTTACCTAGGAGTACCATCGGGTGCGTGCAAAATAGTTTCTTAGTCTATGCTGCATTATGTGCAAACCTTACACCTATCTTGCACCAAAACTAACACTGTCTCCAAACAGACCGAAGCAAGATTTCATATGACACACGTCATCTAGGAGTTCCATCATGTGCTTCCAGATTGATTTCCAAGCATTTGGTATGTTCCATGCAAACCGTGCACCTATCTTGCATTAAGATTAGCACTATCTCCAAACAGACTGAACCGAGCATCCACTTGAGCCCCTTCACCTAGGAGTACCAACAAGTGCGTCCAAAATGGTTTCTTAGACTATGGTGCATTAGGTGCAAATTGTGCACCTATCTTCCACTGAAACTAACAATATCTCGAAATGGACCGAAGCGAGATTCCATATGACACACGTCATCAAGGAGTTCCATCGGGTGCATCCAAATCGATTTCCAAGCATATGGTATGTTCCATGCAAACCGTGCACCTATCTTGCATCAACATTAACACTATCTCCAAACAGACCGAACCGAGCTTCCAATTGAGCCTCTTCATCTAGGAGTACAAACAGGTGCCTCAAAAATGGTTTCTTAGACTATGGTGCATTAGGCACAAACTATGCACCTATCTTGCACCGAAACTAACATTATCTCCAAACAGACTGAACCGAGCTTCCAGTTGAGCCTCTTCATCTAGGAGTACAAACAGGTGCGTTAAAAATGGTTTCTTAGACAATGGTGCATTAGGCACAAACTATGCACCTATCTTGCACTGAAACTAACATTGTCTCCAAACAGACCGAAGCGAGATTCCATATGACACACGTCATCTAGGAGTTCCATTGGGTGCATCCAAATTGATTTCTTAGCATATGGAACGTTCCATGCAAACTGTGCAACTATCTTACATCAAGACTAGCACTATATCTGAACAGACCAAATCGAGCCTCCACTTGAGCCTCTTCAACTATGAGTACCGTCAGGTGCGTTTAAAATGGTTTCTTAGCCTATGGTGCGTTTAAAATGGTTTCTTAGCCAAATCGTGCACCTATCTTGCATTAAGATTAGCACTATCTCCAAACAGACTGAACCGAGGATCCACTTGAGCCCCTTCACCTAGGAGTACCAACAAGTGCGTCCAAAACGGTTTCTTAGACTTTGGTGCAAACTGTGCACCTATCTTGCACTAAAACTAACAATATCTCCAAATGGACCGAAGTGAGATTCCATATGACACATGTCATCTAGGAGTTCCATTGGGTGCATCCAAATTGATTTCTGAGCATATGGTATGTTCCATGCAAATCGTGCACTTATCTTGCGTCAAGATTAACACTATCTCTAAACAGACCGAACCTAGCCTCCACTTGAGCCTCTTCACCTAGGAGTACCAACATGTGCTTCCAAAATGGTTTCTTAGACTTTGGTGCATTAGGCGTAAACCGTGCACATATCTTGCACCGAAACTAATACTGTCCCTAAGCACACAAAAGCGAGATTCCATATGACACACGTCATCAAGGAGTTCTATCGGGTGTGTCCAAATTAATTTCTAAGCATATGGTATGTTCCATGCAGACCGTGCATCTATCTTGCATCAAGATTAGCACTATCTCCAAATAGACCAAACCAAGCTTTCACTTGAGCCTTTTACTTAGGAGTACCATCGGGTGCATCCAAAATGGTTTCTTAGCCTATGCTGCATTATGTACAAACCTTGCACCTATCTTGCACCAAAACTAACATTGTCTCCAAACAGACCAAAGCAAGATTTTGTATGACACACGCCATCTAGAATTCCGTCATGTGCGTATAGATTGATTTCCAAGAATTTGGTATGTTCCATGCAAACCGTGCACCTATCTTGCATCAAGATTAGCACCATCTCCAAACAGACCGAACCGAGTATCCACTTGAGCCCCTTCACCTAGGAGTACCAACAAGTGCATCCAAAATGGTTTCTTAGACTATGGTGCATTAGGTGCAAACTGTGCATCTATCTTGCACCGAAACTAACAATGTCTCCAAATGGACCGAAGCGAGATTCCATATGACACACGTCATCAAGGAGTTCCATCGGGTGCATCCAAATTGATTTCCAAGCATATGGTATGTTCCATGCAAACGATGCACCTACCTTGCATAAGGATTAGCACTATCTCCAAACTGACCAAACCAAGCTTCCACTTGTGCCTCTTCACCTAGGAGTACCAAATAGTGCGTCCAAAATGGTTTCTTAGACTATGGTGCATTAGGCGCAAACTGTGCACCTATCTTGCACTAAAACTTACAATGTCTACAAACGGACTGAAGCAAGATTCCATATGACACACGTCATCTAGAAGTTCCATTGGGTGCGTCCAAATTGATTTCTATGCATATGGTATGTTCCTTACAAATCATGCACCTATCTTGCATCAAGATTAGCACTATCTCCAAATAAATCAAACCGAGCTTCCACTTGAGCCTCTTCACCGAAGTACCAACAGGTGCTTCCAAAATGGTTTCTTAGACTATGGTGCATTAGGCGCAAACCCTGCAGATATCTTGCACCAAAACTAATACTGTTTCTAAACAGACCAAAGTGAGATTCCATATGACACATGTAATCAAGGAGTTCCATTGGGTGCATCCAAATTGATTTCCAAGCATATGGTATGTTCCATGCAAACTGTGCACCTATCTTGCATCATGATAGGCACTATGTCCAAACAGAGCAAACCGAGCTTCCACTTGAGCCTCTTCATCTAGGAGTACAAACAGGTGTGTCAAAAATGGTTTCTTAGACTATGGTGCATTAGGCACAAACTATGCACCTATCTTGCACCGAAACTAACATTGTCTCCAAACAGACCGAAGGAGATTCCATATGACACACATCATCTAGGAGTTCCATTGGGTGCGTCCAAATTGATTTCTTAACATATGGTACGTTGCATGCAAACTGTGCAACTATCTTGCATCAAGATTAGCACTATATTCGACCAGACCAAATCGAGCCTCCACTTGAGCCTCTTCAACTACGAGTACCATCGGGTGCGTCTAAAATTGCTTAGCCTATGGTGCATTAGGCGTAAACCGTGCACATATCTTCTACCAAAACTAACACTGTCTCTAAACGAACCGAAGCAAGATTCTATATGACACAAATCATCAAGGAGTTATATCAGGTGTGTCCTAATTGATTTCTAAGCATATCGTATGTTCCATGCAAACCGTGCATCTATCTTGCATCAAGATTAGCACTATCTCCAAACAGACCGAACCAAGCATCTACTTGAGCCCCTTCACCTAGGAGTACCAACAAGTGCGTCCAAAATGGTTTCTTAGACTATGGTGCATTAGGTGCAAACTGTGCACCTATCTTGCACCAAAACTAACAATGTCATGTGTTGTGTGCACCCACGATCAAGTACCCAATGCCTTCCTCCGGCTTTATAATTTATCTACAAAACAAATCAATGTTTCTTAGGTACCCATACTTGTTTGGGTCCTTGGAGGTTAGTGACTAAGCTTTTTGTACCCAAATGGCCTTCTTCTTTGGACCCACAATTGGTGTACCAACAAACTTAGCATGCACACCCTTCTCACCCTTGGTAAGCACATAACAAGAATCAGATGGAATGTAAGATACATTAGCATTTTTCTTGTTCTTGTTCACTTTATTGCAATTAAGCTCTAGGTGCCCAACTTGCTTGCATTTGTTGCAATACCAACTGTTGCTCTTCACAAAGCTAGGCTTGTGAGTTGCAAAGGCCGCCTTGCCTTTCTTGGGGGTATAGCCTAATCCCTCTTTGTTTAGAGAAAACCTTTGACTACCCAAGCACTTTAGCAAGCGGGCCTCACCACCATAGGCCTTGCCTAGGGCGTGAGTGAGCTCATCCACCTCTCTCTTGAGAGTCTCATTCTCAACCTTTAGTGAGGTATCACAAGTGACACTAACACTAGAAGTAGAGGTAGAGTTGGTGGTGGTGGATGAAGACCTACAAGAAGAGTTAGTGGCAACAACAATAGGTGGGTTGGGTGATTCTTTAATTAAGTCACATGTTGTGCCCACATCACATGATACAACAACCTTTTCCCTGTTCTCTTCTAACAACAAGGAGTGAGCTTTCTCAAGCTTGGTGTGAGCCTTGTCAAGCTTCTCATGGGCTTCCACTAGCCTCTCATGATTAGCATTGAGCTCATCAAAGGATTGCTCTAGAGCTTTTAACTTCTTGGCCAATTCTTTGCACTTCTTGTTTTTAGATTGAATGAGAGATTCGGCTTGTTCTAACATGTCCATGAGTTGTTCATTAGTGAATTTATTTTCATCATCACTATCACTATCATGTTCATGTTCACTTTCACTTTCATCATATTGTACCTTGTGGCACTTGGCCATGAAGCATGAAGGAGTGTCGAAGAGTGATGGCTTGTTGATAGCAATGCTTGCAAGTGCCTTCTTTTTGGATGATTTGTAATCATCGCTTGAGTCATCATCCGAAGAGGCATCACTATCCCATGTCACAACATAGGATCCACCCTTCTTCTTCTTCTTGAAGACCAACTTCTTCTCTTTATTTTCTTTCTTCTCCTTCTTGTTCTTCTTGTTATGCTCATCATTGTCACTATTGTAAGGACAATCCGCCACAATATGATCGGGGCTCTTGCACTTGTAGCATAGCCTCACATATTCCTTGTTCTTGGAGTTGTCCCTTCTCTTCCTTGTATGGTAGCCCTTTTTCTTCATCATCTTGCCAAACTTGCGGACAAAGAGTGCTAGTGCTTCATCATCACTATTGTTGGGTATTCTTAACATCATTACCAAAAGTAGACTAAGTTCTCTAAATCTAGTAACGGTGCCGAAAATGCCAAACCTATCCCTCACACCACTTAAGCCAAGTTGTCATCCCCAGCATGACATGAGAGATGCGGTATTGAAATATGCAATTGCTCTTCTAAATAAATAATGAATGGGATCTGCAAGCGCACAGATTAATACCGATGTAGCATTTTAACCGGGAAGTATTCCAGGTATCGTTATTTATATTTTTACCACTGGGAAGGGATTAACAATCATCAATATTGATTACAGAATAGAATATGAGATTGAGTATCTATCATTGCATGTATAATTGAGAACATTTATCTAACTCTTTCATACAGGGATAAGTGTCACATTAAAGATATATGAAGTAATAATTAGTGACAAAGATAATTAGTCTGATCTAGCCACATAATAAATATGATAAGCACCTCAATTAGATACTCTAGAAAGTCATTAGCATGGTATTAGAACGAACTACAAGAATATTTCCTAAGTTATTCTCAACTATATAGTCTAGCATTATCATAATTAGTGCAAGCATACTTAGCAATCATTGTGAGACAAGACTGCGCCCATGCATAGTGATATTAGCAAGGTAAATGAGAAACATAGCAATCACTCTCCTGTAATAATATTGCTCTGCCAGCCCAATACACGAGAGGGGGACTATATAAGAATCAATGAAGCTGTCACTATCACGAACTACCCCACGATCTGGCATATTGGGTACAATCACAGATAAATACGGTATAAGCACCACACCTACACAATATCTATCATTTACCCATGGATCCGATGGATAAACGCTATACGATCCTAAGCATGTATATAGATCTAATCTAACTAAGCCAAGTACATAACTATGATAACTAAGAACAATATAATCTTGAATATAAGCAAGTAGAGCAAAGTCATAAGCAATATATTGAAGTAGAACAAAGTCATATTCATAATATTGAAGAACAAAGATAATTAGAAAGCAATTAGAAGCACAATTAGAGAATTACCAAGAATCCTCCTGACAGGTCCGGAAACCAATCGAAGATTGACTCCTTCTAGTTCTAATCCTATGTAGCTATGCTAATCTAGATGTCTAATTGATGTGGTGGCTCTAATCTTGATCAAAGGCTTCTTTTCCTTTGAAGAATAATGAATTAGGGTTGAGAGGCTCTCTCCTCCAGGGGCCAGGGGGTCTGGTTTTATAGTCCCTTCAAGTGAATATGGGCCGTTAGATAAAACCGACATTGATTGAACGGTTATCCTTGATCCTTTAGGTCAGTGGAGCTCCCACGAAACAGAGTCCTGATTGGACTCAGAGAGGGGGCGGGCGCCCTGCCTCTAGCCCCGTTCGGCCTCCGCTTTCTTCCCGTGGCTTCTGAAGTCTTCTAGATGTAAGATAATTGCGCGGCACGTTAATATCTCTATGTAATCCCGACGTGTGGGCCTTTCTTCAGTATTTCCTGATAACCCCCTGCAGAAATAGACAAACACCAAAACTTGTGGAATTCTGTCAGATAAAACCCTAAGTCTAGATGTTGATTTCATTTGGATCCTTTTCTTTGTTTATTTGATAATTAAATTTGATACTTAAGGACTGTCAACAAACTCCCCCAAGCTTACCTCTTGCTCGTCCCTGAGCAAGGATAGATTAGAAGTTGCTGGAATACTTTTAAAAATTGACGGTACACATGCTTTTAAATGAAGATCTCATCTCTGAGTTAGAGTAAACTGTCAAGACTTAAAACTTACTTACTTTACCTTTCACCATGGGACTTGTAACCGTCACTTCTGTCTTGAGTGGTTAAAAGATAGAACAGTCTAGTCAAGTGCCATGTCTCTTATTCTTGATCAGCTATAGCTCTGGAGTTTTTGCAGATTTTCAAATAAAACTCAGAGATTCCTTTGTATGACTCTCTCATATCTCTCTTTTGTGGTATTTCTGGATCCTTACCAAGGCAGTGATGCTATATGCCTTCTCTCAAAAAGTATATGGTATTGTTAGTTTCGGTGCAAGATAGGTGCACAGTTTGCACCTAATGCACCATAGTCTAAGAAACCATTTTGGACGCACTTGTTGGTACTCCTAGGTGAAGGGGCTCAAGTGGATGCTCGGTTCGATCTGTTTGGAGATAGTGCTAATTGATGCAAGATAGGTGCACGATTTGCATGGAACATACCAAATGCATGGAAATCAATCTGGACACACATGATGGAACTCCTAGATGACGTGTGTCATATGAAATCTTGCTTCGGTCTATTTGGAGACAATGTTAGTTTCGGTGCAAGATAGGTGCAAGGTTTGCACATAATGCAGCATAGGCTAAGAAACCATTTTGGACCCACCCGATGGTACTCCTAGGTAAAAGGCTCAAGTGAAAGCTCAGTTTGGTCTATTTGGAGTTAGTGCTAATCTTGATGCAAGAATGATGCACGGTTCGGTCTGTTTAGAGATATGGTGTATTAGGCACAAACCGCGCACCTATCTTGCACCAAAATTAACACTATCTCCAAACAGACCAAAGCAAGATATCAGATGACACACATCATCTAGGAGTTCTATTGGGTGCGTCTATATTGACTTGTAAGTATATGGTATGTTCCATGCAAACTGTGTACCTATCTTACATGAAGATTAGCACTATATCCAAACATATCGTACCGAGCTTTCACTCGAGTCTCTTCACCTAGAAGTACCATTAGGTGCTTCCACAACTGTTTCTAAGCCTATGGTGCATTAGGCGCACACCGTGCACCTATCTTGCATCAAGATTAGTAGTATCTCCAAACAGACCGAACCAAGCTTCCACTTGAGCCTCTTTATCTAGGAGTACCAACAGGTGAGCCCAAAATGGTTTCTTAGGCTATGGTGCATTAGGCATAAACTCTGCACCTATCTTGCACCGAAACTAATACTGTCTCCATACAGACAAAGCAAGATTCCATACGACACACGTCATCTAGGAGTTCCATTAGGTGCATCCAAATTGATTTTCAAGCATATGGTATGTCCCATGCAAACTGTGCACCTATCTTGCATCAAGATTAGGACTATCTCCAAACAGACCGAACCAAGCTTCCACTTGAGCCTCTTCAGCTAGGAGTTCTATCGGGTGCATCCAAATTGAATTCTGAGCATATGGTACGTTTAATGCGAACCGTGTAATCTTGCATCAAGATTAGAACTATCTCCAAACAGACCAACCAACCTTCCACTTGAGCCTCTTCGGCTAGGAGTACCATTGGCTGCATCCAAAATGGTTTCTTAGAGTATGGTGCATTAGGCACAAACCGTGCACCTATCTTACACCGAAACTAACACTATCTCCAAACAGACCAAAGCGATATTAGATGACACACACCATCTAGGAGTTCTATCGGGTGCATGCAAATTGATTTTCAAGCATATGGTATGTTCCATACAAACCTTGCACCTATCTTACATGAAGATTAGCACTATCTCCAAACAGATCTTACCGAGCTTTCACTTGAGCCTCTTCACCTAGGAGTACCATCGGGTGCTTCCAGAACTGTTTCAAAGCCTATGGTGCCTTAGGCGCACACCGTGCACCTATCTTACACCGAAAGTAACACTATGTCCAAACGGATCAAAGTGAGATTCCATATGACACACGTCATCTAGGAGTTCTATCGGGTGCATCCAAATTGATTTCCGAGTATATGGTACATCCATGCAAACTGTGCACCTATCTTGCGTCAAGATTAACACTATCTCCAAACAGACCAAACCGAGCTTTCACTTGAGCCTCTTCAGCTAGGAGTACAATCAGGTGCGTCCAAATTGGTTTCTTAGGCAATGGTGCATTAGACATAAACCGTGCACCTATCTTGCACTAAAACTAACACTGTCTCCAAACGAACGAAGCGAGATTCCATATGAAACACGTCACTAGGAGTGCCAATAGGTGCATCCAAATCGATTTTCAAGAATATGGTATGTCCCATGCAAACCGTGCACCTATCTTGCATCAAGATTAGCACTATCTCCAAATAGACCGAACCAAGCTTCCGCTTGAGCCTCTTCAGCTAAGAGTTCCATGAGGTGTGTCCAAATTGATTTCCAAGCATATAGTACGTTCCATGCAAACCGTGCAACTATCTTGCATCAAGATTAGCACTATCTCCAAATAGACCGAACCAAGCTTCCTCTTGAGCCTCTTTAGCTAGGAGTTCCATCGGGTGCGTCTAAAATGGTTTCTTAGTTTATGGTGCATTAGGCACAAACCGTGCAGTATCTTGCACTGAAATTAACACTATCTCCAAACAGACCAAAGTGAGATATTAGATGTCATACACCATCTAGGAGTTCTATCGGGTGTGTCCAAATTGATTTTCAAGCATATGGTATGTTCCGTACAAACCGTGCACCTATCTTACATGAAGATTAGAACTATCTCCAAACAGATCGTACCGAGCTTTCACTTTAGCCTCTTCACCTAGGAGTACCATCGGGTGCTTTCACAACTGTTTCTAAGCCTATGGTGCATTAGGCGCACATCGTGCAGCTATCTTACACCGAAACTAACACTATCTCCAAACGGGATCAAAGTGAGATTCCATATGACACACGTCATCTAGGAGTTCTATCAGGTGCGTCCAAATTGATTTCCGAGCATATGGTACGTTCCATGCATACTGTGCACCTATCTTGCGTCAAGATTAGTAGTATCTCCGAACAGACCGAACCAAGCTTCCACTTGAGCCTCTTCACCTAGGAGTACCAACAGGTGCATCTAAAATGGTTTCTTAGGCTATGGTGCATTAGGCATAAACTGTGCACCTATCTTCCACTAAAACTAACACTGTCTCCAAATAGATGAAGCGATATTCCATATGACACACGTCATCCAGGAGTTCCATCACGTGCATCCAAATGATTTTCAAGCATATGGTATGTCCCATGCAAACCGTGCACCTATCTTGCATCAAGATTATCACTATCTCCAAAGAAACCAAACCAAGCTTTCACTTGTGCCCCTTTACCTAGGAATACCATTGGTCGCGTCCAAAATTGTTTCTTAGCCTATCGTGCATTAGGCGCAAACCGTGCACCTTTCTTGCACCGAAACTAACACTGTCTCCAAAAGAGTACCATCAGGTGCTTCCACAACTGTTTCAATGCCTATGGTGCATTAGGTGCATACCGTGCACCTATCTTACACCAAAACTAACACTATCTCCAAATGGACCGAAGTGAGATTTCATATGACACACGTCATCTAGGAGTTCTATCGGGTGCGTCCAAATTGATTTCCTAGCATATGCTACGTCCATGCAAACCGTGCACCTATCTTGCGTCAAGATTAGAACTATCTCCAAAGAGACCAAACCGAGCTTCCACTTGAGCCTCTTCATTTAGGAGTACAATCAGGTGCGTCCAAAAGGGTTTGTTAGAGTATGGTGCATGAGGCACAAACCATGCACCTATCTTGCACCGAAACTAACACTATCTCCAAACGGACCAAACGAGGTTACATATGACACACAACATCTAGGAGTTCCATCGGGCGTGTCCAAATTGATTTCGGGCATATAGTACGTTCCAGGCAAACCGTGCACCTATCTTGCATCAAGATTAGCAGTATCTCCAAACAGACCAAACCAAGCTTCCACTTGAGTCTCTTCACCTAGGAGTAGCAACAGGTGCGTCCAAAATGGTTTCTTATGCTATTGTGCATTAGGTGCAAACTGTGCACATATCTTCCACCGAATCTAACACTACCTCCAAACAGACCAAAGCGAGATTTCATATGACACACGTCATCTAGGAGTTCCATCGGGTGTGTCCAAATTGATTTCCGAGCATATAGTACGTTTCATGCAAACCGTGCACCTATCTTGCATCAAGATTAGCACTATCTCCAAACAAACCGAACCCAGCATCCACTTGAGACTCTTCAGCTAGGAGCACAATCGGGTGCATCAAAAATGGTTTGATAAAGTATGGTGCATTAGGCACAAACCATGCACCTATCTTGTACCGAAACTAACACTATCTCCAAACAAAAAAAAGTGAGATATCAGATGACACACATCACCTAGGAGTTCTATAGGGTGTGTCCAAATTGATTTTCAAGCATATGGTATGTTCCATGCAAACCGTGCACCTATCTTACATGAAGATTAGCACTATCTCCAAACAAATCATACCGAGCTTTCACTTGAGCCTCTTCACCTAGGAGTACCATCGGGTGCTTCCACAATGGTTTTTGAGCCTATGGTACATTAGGCGCAAACCGTACACTTATCTTGCACCGAAACTAACACTATCTCCAAATGGACCGAAGCGAGATTCTATATGACACACGTCATCTAGGAGTTCTATCAGGTGCGTCCAAATTGATTTTCGAGCATATGGTATGTCCATGCAAACCGTGCACCTATCTTGCGTCAAGATTAGCACTATCTCCAAACAGACCAAACCGAGCTTCCACTTGTGCCTCTTCAGCTAGGAGTACAATCAGGTGTGTCCAAAATGGTTTGTTAGAGTATGGTGCATTAGGTACAAACCGTGCACCTATCTTGCACCGAAACTAACACTATCTCCAAACAGACCAAGACGAGATTACATATGACACATGACATCTAGGAGTTCCATCGGATGCGTCCAAATTGATTTCCAAGCATATGGTACATTCCATGCAAACCATGCACCTATCTTGCATCAAGATTAGCAGTATCTCCAAACAGACCGAACCCAAGCTTCCACTTGAGCCTCTTCGGCTAGGAGTTCTATCGGGTGCATCCAAATTGAATTCTGAGCATATGATACGTTCCATGCAAACCGTGCAATCTTGCATCAAGATTAGCACTATCTCCAAACAGACCGAACCAACCTTCCACTTGAGCCTCTTCGGCTAGGAGTACCATTGGCTGCATCCAAAATGGTTTCTTAGAGTATGGTGCATTAGGCACAAACCGTGCACCTATCTTGCACCAAAACTAACACTATCTCCAAACAGACCAAAGCGATATTAGATGACACACACCATCAAGGAGTTCTATCGGGTGCGTGCAAATTGATTTTCAAGCATATGGTATGTTCCATACAAACCTTGCACCTATCTTACATGAAGATTAGCACTATCTCCAAACAGATCTTACCGAGCTTTCACTTGAGCCTCTTTACCTAGGAGTACCATCGGGTGCTTCCACAACTGTTTCTAAGCCTATGGTGCATTAGGCGCACACCGTGCACCTATCTTACACCAAAACTAACACTATATCCAAACGGACCAAAGTGAGATTCCATATCACACACATCATCTAGGAGTTCTATCAGGTGAGTCCAAATTGATTTTCGAGTATATGGTACGTCCATGCAAACCGTGCACCGATCTTGTGTCAAGATTAGCACTATCTCCAAACATACCAAACCGAGTTTCCACTTGAGCCTCTTCAGCTAGGAGTACAATCGGGTGCGTCCAAATTGGTTTCTTAGGCTATGGTGCATTAGGCATAAACTGTGCACCTATCTTGAACTGAAGCTAACACTGTCTCCAAATAGATGAAGCGAGATTCCATATGACACACGTCATCTAGGAGTTCCATCACGTGCATCCCAATTGATTTTCAAGCATATGGTATGTCCCATGCAAACCGTGCACCTATCTTGCATCAAGATTAGCACTATCTCCAAAGAAACCAAACCAAGCTTTCACTTGTGCCCCTTTACCTAGGAATACCATTGGGTGCCTCCAAAATTGTTTCTTAGCCTATCGTGCATTAAGCGCAAACCGTGCATCTTTCTTGCACCAAAACTAACACTGTCTCCAAAGAGTACCATCGGGTGCTTCCACAACTGTTTCTAAGCCTATGGTGCATTAGGTGCATACCGTGCACCTATCTGACACCGAAACTAACACTATCTCCAAATGGACTGAAGTGAGATTCCATATGACACACGTCATCTAGGAGTTCTATTGGGTGCGTCCAAATTGATTTTCGTGCATATGGTATGTCCATGCAAATCGTGCATCTATCTTGCGTCAAGATTAGCACTATCTCCAAACAGACCAAACCAAGCTTCCACTTGTGCCTCTTCAGCTAGGAGTACAATCAAGTGTGTCCAAAATGGTTTGTTAGAGTATGGTGCATTAGGCACAAACTGTATACCTATCTTGCACCGAAACTAACACTATCTCCAAAAAGACCAAGACGAGATTACATATGACACATGACATCTAGGAGTTCCATCGGATGCGTCCAAATTGATTTCCAAGCATATGGTACATTCCATGCAAACCATGCACCTATCTTGCATCAAGATTAGCAGTATCTCCAAATAGACCGAACCCAAGCTTCCACTTGAGCCTCATCACCTAGGAGTACCAACAGGTGCGTCCAAAATGGTTTTCTTAGACTATGGTGCATTAGGCGCAAACTGTGCACCTATCTTGCACTAGAACTAACACTATGTCCAAACAGATCAAAGCGAGATTCCATTCGACACACATCATCTAAGAGTTCCATCGGGTGCCTCCAAATGAAATTCTGAGCATATGGTATGTTCCATGCAAACCGCGCACCTATCTTGCATCAAGATTAGTAGTATCTCCAAATAGACCAAACAAGGCTTCCACTTAAAGCCTCTTCACCTAGGAGTACATATAGGTGCGTCCAAAATGGTTTCTTATGCTATGGTGCAGTAGGTGCAAACTGTGCACCTATCTTGCACCAAAACTAACACTAACTCCAAACGGATCAAATCGAGATTCCATATGACACACGTCATCTAGGAGTTCCATTGGGTGCGTCCAAATTGATTTCTGCGCATATGGCACATTCCATGCAAACTGTGCAACTATCTTGCATCAAGATTAGCACTATCTCCAAACAGACCAAACCGAGCTTCCATTTGAGTCTCTTCACCTAGGAGTACCAACAGGTGCGTCCAAAATGGTTTCTTAGACTATGGTGCATTAGGCGCAAACTTTTTTTTGAGAGCCATTAGGCGCAAACTGTGCAACTATCTTGCACCAAAACTAACCGTCTCTAAATAGACCAAAGCGAGATTTCATATGACACACGTCATCTAGGAGTTCCATCGGGTGCGTCCAAATTGATTTCTGAGCATATGGTACGCTCTATGCAAACCGTGCACCTATCTTGCATCAAGATTAGCACCATCACCAAATAGACCGAACCAAGCTTCCACTTGAGCCTCTTCACCTCGGACCAATAGGTGCGTCCAAAATGGTTTCTTAGACTATGGTGCATTAGACGCAAACTATCCACCTATCTTGCACCAAAACTAACACTATCTACAAACGGATCAAACCAAGATTCCATATGACCCACGTCATCTAGGAGTTCCATCGGGTGCCTCCAAATTGATTTCTGAGCATATGGTACGTTCCATGCAAACCATGCACCTATCCTCCATCAAGATTAGCAGTATCTCCAAGCAGACCGAACAAAGCTTGCACTTGAGCCTCTTCATCTAGGAGTACCAACATGTGCGCCCAAAATGGTTTCGTAGGCTACGGTGCATTAGGCACAAACTATGCACCTATCTTGCACCAAAACTAACACTGTCTCCAAACAGAACGAAACGAGATTCTATATGAAACACGTCATCTAGGACTTCCATCAGGTGCGTCCAAATTGATTTTCAACCATATGGTACGTTCCATGTAAACTGTGCACCTATTTTGCATCAAGAGTAGCACTATCTCCAAATGCACTGAACCGAGCTTTCACTTGAGCCACTTCACCTAGGAGTACCATCGAGTGCGTCCAAAATGGTTTCTTAGCCTGTGGTGCATTAGGCGCAAACCGTGCACCTATCTTGCACAGATACTAACACTTTCTCCAAATGGACCAAAGCAAGATTACATATGACACATGTCATCTAGAAGTTCTATCGGATGCATCTAAATTGATTTCTGAGCATAAGGTACGTTCCATGCAAACTATGCAACTATCTTGCATCAAGATTAGCACTATCTCCAAATAGACCGAACCGAGCTTCCACTTGAGCGGAGAGTACCATCGGTTGTGTCCAAAATGGTTTCTTAGAGTATGGTGTATTAGGCACAAACCGTGCACCAATCTTGCACCAAAACTAATACTTTCTCCAAATAGACCAAAGTGAGATATCAGATGACACACATCATCTAGGAGTTATATCGGGTGTGTCCAAATTGATTTTCAAGCATATGGTATGTTTCATGCACACCGAGCACCTATCTTGCACCGAAACTAAAACTATCTCCATGTGGACCGCAGTGAGATTCCATATGACACACGTCATCTAAGAGTTCTATCGGGTGCATCCAAACTGATTTCTAAGCATATGGTACATTCCATGCAAACCGTGCACCTATCTTACATCAAGATTGGCACTATCTCCAAACAGACCAAACCGAGCATTCAGTTAAGCCCCTTTACCTAGGAATACAATCGGGTGTGTCCAAAATCGTTTCTTAGCCTATGGTTCATTAGGCACAAACTGTGCACCTATCTTGCACCGAAACTAACACTGTCTCCAAACAGACCGAAGCGAGACTCCATATGACACACATCACATTAGGCGCAAACAGACCGAAGCAAGATTCCATATGACACACGTCATCTTGGAGTTTCATTGGGTGTGTCCAAATTGATTTCCGAGCATATGATATGTTCCACACAAATAGTGCACCTATCTTGCATCAAGATTAGAAATATCTCTGAATAGAGCAAACCGAGCTTCCACTTGAGCCTCTTCACCTAGGAGTTCCATCGGGTGCTTCTAAAATGGTTTCTTAGCCTATGGTGCATTTGGCACAAACCGTGCATATATCTTGCACCAAAACTAACACTATCTCCAAATAGACCAAAGCAAGATTTCATATGACACACGTCATCTAGGAGTTCCATCGGGTGTGTCCAAATTGATTTTCAAGCATATGGTACGTTCTAAGCAAACCATGCACCTATCTTATATGAAAATTAGCACTATCTCCAAAAAGATCATACCAAGCTTTCACTTGAGCCTCTTCACCTAGGTGTACCATCAAGTGCATCCAAAATGGTGTCTTAGCCTATGGTGCATTAGGTGCAAACCGTGCACCTATCTTGCACCGACACTAACATTGTCTCTACACAAACCGAAGCAAGATTCCATATGACACACGTCATCTAGGAGTTTCATTGGGTGCGTCCAAATTGATATCCGAGCATATGGTATGTTCCATGCAAACTGTGCACCTATCTAGCATCAAGATTAGCACTATCTCCAAACAGACCAAACCAAGCTTCCACTTGAGCCTCTTCACCTAGGAGTATAATTGGGTGCATCAAAAATGGTTTCTTAGGCTATGGTGCATTAGGTGCAAACCGTGCATCCACCGAAACTAACACTATGTCCAAACAGAATGAAGCAAGATTCCATATGACACACGTCATCTAGGAGTTCTATCGGGTGCGTCCAAATTGATTTTTGAGCATATGGTATGTCCCATGCAAACCGTGCAACTATCTTGCATCAAGATTAGCACTATCTCCAAATAGACCACATCGAGCTTCCACTTGAGCCTCTTCACCAAGGAGTACCATCAGGTGCGTCTAAAATGGTTTTTCAGCCTACGGTGCATTAGGTGCAAATCGTGCACATATCTTGCACCGAAACCAACACTGTCTCCAAACAGACCAAAGCGAGATTCCATATGACACATGTCATCTAGGTCTTCCATCTAGTGCGTCCAAATTGATTTTTGAGCATATGGTACGTTTCATGCAAACCGTGCACCTATCTTGCATCAAGATTAGCACTATCTCCAAAAAGACCGAACTGAGCTTCCACTTGAGCCTCTTCACCGAGGAGTACCAACAGGTTCGTCGAGCATGGTTTCTTAGACTATGGTGCATTAGGCGCAAATTGTCAAAAGTGCTAGTTTGGTTTTGGATAATTGATGAAACCCTTGTACTAACCTCTATACTAAGTGTGTGTAGACTTAATGAGGTTGGTACATGCCAAGTGATGGAGCAAGAGATGATCATGGTGATGATGGTGATGACCACAAGATGATCAAGTTCTCAACTTAGAAAAGAAGAAAGAGAAAAACAAAACCCTATGGAGATCAAGGCAAAGGTATAAAGAGGGGATCAAGACACCATAGAGGGTGTGATCACATTTAGGATAGATAGCCATACTATAAAGAGGGGAATTCTTTCGCTAAGCAGTTATCAAGTGCCACTAGGTGTCATTATTCATGTGCATGCATTTAGAACCTAGTGAGCTAACTTAACTCTGAAGAAAATGTTTGTGAAAATGCTAACACACGTGCACATGTTGGTTTACACATTGTGGTGTTGGCACACTTTGAAAAGGAGGTGGAGTTTGAAGGGTAGAGAGAGGATGGGTTCCTCTCCCCCTCCCACAGAGCTTGCTCGGCAGGATTCGGCGCTTTTTTGAGAAAATGACGTGCAATTTTTCTATTGCACCGGTGGGAAAATTGGAGAAGTCGTGGGTGTGTTTCTCGCTGAGAAACACTCACCGGACGCTGGCTCAGAGGCACCAGACGCTGTGTCTATGCGTCCGGTGTGTAGGTAGTGCCTAGCTCAGCTAGGGTTAGGCACCGGACGCCCACACCGGACGCAGGTTAGATCATGTTTGAGCGTTCGATGTTTTGAGTCCAGTGTTCTGCGCTTTTGCAATGCTCTCTAGGTATGAGACCAGTGAGCACCGGACGGTCCGTGCTCAGCGTTCGGTGACCCCGCGAGTTTGCAGACCTCCCTGAGTTTAAGTCCGGTGAGTACCAGACGCGTCTTGTGCCAACTTGAGCGAGTCCGGTGCTCTGCAGGTGACCGTTAGAGATCAACATGCAAGTGGATAGGGCAAAACGTGGCTGTTTCTAGAGCACCAGACACAGGGGTTGAGCGTCCGGTGCCCCCTGTGGTTCATAAGGTGACCCTGTTTTTAGCCCAGTGAAAGAGCCAATGGCTCATTTGTTTTTGAGGAGCTTATAAATAGTTGTTGGCCAACTTAGGACTCACTCTCTTGGCATTCTAGCATACTTGAATCCTTGTGAGCCTAAGCAAACACCTCCCTCTCATCTCCTTCATAGATTATTCATCTTTGTGAGATTGAGAGTGATTCCAAGTGCATTTGCTTGAGTGATTGCATCTAGTGGCACTTGGGGATCGATTTGGCTGCGGTTTTCTTGTTACTCTTGGTGGTTGCCGCCACCTAGACGGCTTGGAGCAGCGGAGGAGCATTGGCACGAGTTGGTGATTGTTCGTGGCTATCTCCTAGTGATTGTGAGGGGTCTTGTACCTTCCCTACGAAGAGTCGAAAGGTAACTTTAGTGGATTGCTCGTGTCATTGAGTTACCTCACTTGTGGGTCAGTTCTTGCGGTGTCCTAGTGAGGACGAGGTTCGTGCTACACCGCTTAGCCACCGAACCACCAAGTGTTGGTCGACACAATAGGGACGTAGCGTGCCAGCAAGCACGTGAACCTCAGGAGAAAATTGTGTGTCTCCATTGTGATTGTTCATTGGATTTCTCCTAGTGATTGGACTACATATTATTGATTGGTTCATCCCCTCTATGCGGCGGTATAAAGATCAAACCATCTCTCTCTTACATTCCCGCAAACTAGAGTAGCTTACTTACTTGTATAGAAACTTTAGATAGCTCTCTAGTGTAAGTAGTGACATAGCTCTTGTGTGCATAGTGATCATAGCAACTAGAATTATTGGATAGGTGGCTGGCAAACACCCCTTTAGAGCTAGAGCAAAAAGCTATGCTTGTTATCTACTGACCTCTTGCTCTAGTGAGTTTGTAGATTTTTAAATAGGCTATTCACCTCCCCTCTAGCCATATTAGGACCTTTCAAGTGGTATCAGAGCCGTGGTCACCGTTTTGTGAAGGCTTAACAACCTCAGTGCTCAAATTATGGCTCAAATAGTGTTCAACCATGTTGGGGGCAAACCACCGTTCTTTGATGGAACAAGTTCTTTTGACTATTGGAAGAGAAAAATGAAAATGTATCTTGGATCAATCAATGATAGAGTGTGGGAAGTCACGGAGAATGATTTTGTGATCCTTGACACCGCTAACCCCACCGACAATGAGAGAGCAAACAAGCAATGCAATACAATAGCTCTCAACACAACTATAATGACATTGATTCAAAGGTATTTGAACAAGTCAAAGATCTTGAGAAGGCAAGTGAAGTGTGGACAAGGCTAGAAGAAACATATGAGGGCACTACAACAGTAAAAAGTGCCAAGTTGTACATGCTCAAGGACAAGCTATCAAACTTCAATATGAAGGATGATGAGTCAATTCCAGAAATGTTCTATAGGCTCCAAGTCATCATCAATGACCTCAAGGGCCTTGGTGAGAAAGCGAAGGATGAGGACTTCATTCACAAGTTCTTGATGTGCTTGCCCAAGAGGTTCAAGACATTGAGAACAATCATCTTTAGAGGTGGATTGACAGGTGTATCTCCCAATGAGGTACTTGGAGATGTCATGACCGAAGATCAATATAATGACAATGATGATGATGAGGTCATGAAGAAGGATGATGATGATAAGAAGAAGAAGAGTGAAGCATTCAAAGCTAGCTCTTCATCCAAGAGCAAGAACAAGGAAGAATCAAGTGATGAGGAGTGTTCCAATGATGATAGTGATGATGAAGCACTAGCACTCTTTGTCCACAAGTTTGGCAAGATGATGAAGAAAAAGGGCTACCATACAAGGAAGAGAAGGGACAACTCCAAGAACAAGGAATATGTGAGGCTATGCTACAAGTGCAAGAGCCCCGATCATTTTGTGGCGGATTGTCCTTACAATAGTGACAATGATGAGCATAACAAGAAGAACAAGAAGGAGAAGAAAGAAAAGAAAGAGAAGAAGATGGTCTTCAAGAAGAAGAAGAAGGGTGGATCCTATGTTGTGACATGGGATAGTGATGCCTCTTCGGATGATGACTCAAGCGATGATGACAAATCATCCAAAAAGAAGGCACTTGCAAGCATTGCTATCAACAAGCCATCACTCTTCGACACTCCTTCATGCTTCATGGCCAAGTGCCACAAGGTACAATATGATGAAAGTGAAAGTGAACATGAACATGA
Source organism: Sorghum bicolor (assembly GCF_000003195.3). Lineage (NCBI taxonomy): Eukaryota > Viridiplantae > Streptophyta > Magnoliopsida > Poales > Poaceae > Sorghum > Sorghum bicolor. The sequence continues at coordinate 22,407,511 of NC_012875.2, forward strand.
TAGTGATAGTGATGATGAAAATGAATTCACTAATGAACAACTCATGGACATGTTAGAACAAGCCGAATCTCTCATTCAATCTAAAAACAAGAAGTGCAAAGAATTGGCCAAGAAGTTAAAAGCTCTTGAGCAATCCTTTGATGACCTCAATGCTAATCATGAGAGGCTAGTGGAAGCCCATGAGAAGCTTGGCAAGGCTCACACCAAGCTTGAGGAAGCTCACTCCTTTTTGTTAGAGGAGAACAGGGAAAAGGTTGTTGTATCATGTGATGTGGGCACAACATGTTACTTAATTAAAGAATCTTCCAACCCACCTATTGTTGTTGCCACTAACTCTTCTTGTAGGTCTTCATCCACCACCACCAACTCTACCTCTACTTCTAGTGTTATTGTCACTTGTGATACCTCACTAAAGGTTGAGAATGAGACTCTTAAGAGAGAGGTGGATGAGCTCACTCATGCCCTAAGCAAGGCCTATGGTGGTGAGGCCTGCTTGCTAAAGTGTTTGGGTAGTCAAAGGTTTTCTCTCAACAAAGAGGGATTAGACTATACCCCCAAGAAAGGCAAGGCGACCTTTGCAACTCACAAGCCTAGCTTTGTGAAGAGCAACGGTTGGTATTGCAACAAATGCAAGCAAGTTGGGCACCTAGAGCTTAATTGCAATAAAGTGAACAAGAACAAGAAAAATGCTAATGTATCTTACCAAGGGTGAGAAGAGTGTGCATGCTAAGTTTGTTGGTACACCAATTGTGAGTCCAAAGAAGAAGGCCATTTGGGTACCAAAAAGCTTAGTCACTAACCTCCAAGGACCCAAACAAGTATGGGTACCTAAGAAACATTGATTTGTTTTGTAGGTAAATTATAAAGCCGGAGGAAGGCATTGGGTACTTGATAGTGGGTGCACACAACACATGACATTGTTAGTTTTGGTGCAAGATAGGTGCACAGTTTGCACCTAATGCACCATAGTCTAAGAAACCATTTTGGACGCACTTGTTGGTACTCCAAGGTGAAGTGGCTCAAGCGGATGCTTGGTTCGGTCTGTTTGGAGATAGTGCTAATCTTGATGCAAGATAGATGCACGGTTTGCATGGAACATACGATATGCTTAGAAATCAATTAGGACACACCTGATATAACTCCTTGATGATTTGTGTCATATGGAATCTTGCTTCGGTTCGTTTAGAGATAGTGTTAGTTTTGGTAGAAGATATGTGCACGGTTTACGTCTAATGCACCATAGGCTAAGAAACCATTTTAGACGCACCCGATGGTACTCGTAGTTGAAGAGGCTCAAGTGGAGACTTGATTTGGTTTGTTCGGATATAGTGCTAATCTTGATGCAAGATAGTTGCACAGTTTGCATGCAACGTACCATATGTTAAGAAATCAATTTGGACGCACCCAATGGAACTCCTAGATGATGTGTGTCATATGGAATCTCGCTTCGGTCTGTTTGGAGACAATGTTAGTTTCGGTGCAAGATAGGTGCATAGTTTGTGCCTAATGCACCATAGTCTAAGAATCCATTTTTGACACACATGTTTGTACTCCTAGATGAAGAGGCTCAACTGGAAGCTCGGTTCGGTCTGTTTGGAGATAGTGCTAATCTTGATGCAAGATAGGTGCACGGTTTGCATGGAACATACCATATGCTTGGAAATCAATTTGGATGCACCCGATGGAACTCCTTGATGACATGTGTCATTTGGAATCTCACTTTGTATTGTTTAGAATTAGTGTTAGTTTTGGTGCAAGATATGTGTAGGGTTTGCGCCTAGTGCACCATAGTCTAAGAAACCAGTTTGGAAGCACCTGTTGGTACTTCGGTGAAGAGGATCAAGTGAATGCTCGGTTTGATCTATTTGGAGATAGTGCTAATCTTGATGCAAGATAGGTGCATGATTTGCAAGGAACATACCATATGCTTAGAAATGAATTTGGATGCACCTAATGGAACTCCTAGATGACGTGTGTCATATGGAATCTTATTTTGGTCCGTTTGGAGACATTGTAAGTTTTAGTGCAAGATAGGTGCACAGTTTGCGGCTAATGCACCATAGTCTAAAAAACCATTTTGACGCACCTGTTTGTACTCCTAGATGAAGAGGCTCAAGTGGAAGCTTGGTTCGGTCTGTTTGGAGATAGTGCTAATCTTGATGCAAGGTAGGTGCACGGTTTGCATGGAACATACCATATGCTTGGAAATCAATTTGGATGCACCCGATGGAACTCCTTGACTACGTGTGTCATATGGAATCTCGCTTCGGTCCATTTGGATACATTGTTAGTTTCGGTGCAAGGTAGGTGCATAGTTTGCACCTAATGCACCATAGTCTAAGAAACCATTTTGGACGCACTTGTTGGTACTCCTAGGTGAAGGGGCTCAAGGGGATGCTCGGTTCGGTCTGTTTGGAGATAGTGCTAATCTTGATGCAAGATAGGTGCACGGTTTGCACGGAACATACCAATTGCTTGGAAATCAATCTGGACGCACATGATGGATCTCCTAGATGACGTGTGTCATACAAAATCTTGCTTTGGTCTGTTTGGAGGCAGTGTTAGTTTCGGTGCAAGATAGGTGCAAGGTTTGCACATAATGCAGCATAGGCTAAGAAACCATTTTGGACGCAGCCGATGGTACTCCTAGGTAAAAGGCTCAAGTGAAAGCTCAATTTGGTCTATTTGGAGATAGTGCTAATCTTGATGCAAGATAGATGCACGGTCTGGATGGAACGTACCATATGCTTAGAAATTAATTTGGATGCACCCGATGGAACTCCTTGATGACGTGTGTCATATGGAATCTCACTTTGGTCTGTTTAGAAATAATGTTAGTTTCGGTGCAAGATATGTTCATGGTTTGCACCTAATGCACCATAGTCTAAGAAACCATTTTGGAAGCACCTGTTGGTACTTCGGTGAAGAGGCTCAAGTGGAAGCTCGGTTTGATCTGTTTGGAGATAGTGCTAATCTTGAAGCAAGATAGGTTCATGATTTGCAGGGAACATACCATATGCTTGGAAATCAATTTGGACGCACCCAATGGAACTTCTAGATGACGTGTGTCATATGGAATCTTGCTTCGGTCCGTTTGTAGACATTGTAAGTTTTAGTGCAAGATAGGTGCACAGTTTGCGCCTAATGCACCATAGTCTAAGAAACCATTTTGGATGCACTATTTGGTACTCTTGGGTGAAGAGACTCAAGTGGAAGCTTGGTTCGGTCAGTTTGGAGATAGTGCTAATCCTTATGCAAGGTACGTGCATGGTTTGCATGGAACATACCATATGCTTGGAAATCAATTTGGATGCACCCGATGGAACTCCTTAACGACGTGTCATATGGAATCTCGCTTTGGTCCATTTGGAGACATTGTTAGTTTTGGTGCAAGATAGGTGCACAGTTTGCACCTAATGCACCATAGTCTAAGAAACCATTTTGGACACACTTGTTGGTACTCCTAGGTGAAGGGTTTCAAGTGGATGCTTGGTTCGGTCTGTTTGGAGATAGTGCTAATCTTGATGCAAGATAGGTGCACGGTTTGCATGGAACATACCATATGCTTGGAAATCAAATTGGATGCACCCGATGGAACTCCTTGATGATGTGTCATATGGAATCTCACTTTGGTCTGTTTAGAAATAGTGTTAGTTTCGGTATAAGAAATGTGCATGGTTTGCGCCTAATGCACCATAGTCTAAGAAACCATTTTGGAAGCACCTGTTGGTACTTCGGTGAAGAGGCTCAAGTGGAAGCTTGGTTTGATATGTTTGGAGATAGTGCTAATCTTGATGCAAGATAGGTGCATGATTTGCGAGGAACATACCATATGCTTAGAAATCAATTTGGACGCACCCAATGGAACTCTTTGATGACGTGTGTCATATGGAATCTTGCTTCGGTCCATTTGTAGACATTGTAAGTTTTAGTACAAGATAGGTGCACAGTTTGCGCCTAATGCACTATAGTCTAAGAAACATTTTGGATGCACTATTTGGTACTCTTGGGTGAAGAGCCTCAAGTGGAAGCTTAGTTCGGTCAGTTTGGAGATAGTGCTAATCCTTATGCAAGGTAGGTGCATGGTTTGCATGGAACATACCATATGCTTGAAATCCATTTGGATGCACTCAATGGAACTCCTTGACGACGTGTGTCATATGGAATCTCGCTTCGGTCCATTTGGAGACATTGTTAGTTTCGGTGCAAGATAGGTGCACAGTTTGCGCCAAATGCACTATAGTCTAAGAAACCATTTTGGACGCACTATTTGGTACTCTTGGGTGAAGAGGCTCAAGTGGAAGCTTGGTTCGGTCAGTTTGGAGATAGTGCTAATCCTTATGCAAGGTAGGTGCATGGTTTGCATGGAACATACCATATGCTTGGAAATCAATTTGGATGCACCCGATGGAACTCCTTGACGACGTGTGTCATATGGAATCACGCTTTGGTCCATTTGGAGACATTGTTAGTTTCGGTGCAAGATAGGTGCACAGTTTGCACCTAATGTACCAAAGTCTAAGAAACCATTTTGGACACACTTGTTGGTACGCCTAGGTGAAGGGGCTCAAGTGGTTGCTCGGTTCGGTCAGTTTGTAGATAGTGCTAATCTTGATGCAAGATAGGTGCACGATTTGCATGGAACATACCATATGCTTAGAAATCAATTTGGACGCACCAGATGCAACTCCTAGATGACATATGTCATATGGAATCTCACTTTGGTCCGTTTAGTGACAGTGTTAGTTTTGGTGCAAGATAGGTGCACAGTTTGCACCTAATGCACCATAGGATAATAAACCATTTTGGACACACCCGATGGTCCTCCTAGGTCAAGGGGCTCAAGTGAAAGCTTGGTTTGGTCTGTTTAGAGATAGTGCTAATCTTGTTGCAAGATAGATGCACGGTTTGCATGGAACATACGATATGCTCAGAAATCAATTAGGACGCACCTGATATAACTCCTTAATGATGTGTGTCATATGGAATCTTGCTTCGGTTCATTTAGAGACAGTGTTAGTTTTGGTAGAAGATATGTGATGCGAACCCGCTAGGGTTTTTGCCTGATCTTTTGATGAGAGACGGGGATAACTCGATTGGTGGATGGAGATGACGTTCATGGCCCGACTACAGCCCTCATGACCGCGCCTTAGCAACTGATACACCACGTCCAATAGCCGTCACGATCTTGTGGAGCGCGACAACCAGCCCCTAGGGCTCCCGTCCTGCAAGCAATCGAAGAACTAACAAGAACGAGGAAACAAGCACTGAATTTGCAAGATGAATTGAAGGTTTCAAACTGAATCTGAATCAACAATGGGGTTCCGAAGTCAAGGAGACGGGCGGCTGATCCTGCACGCGCGCCTACAAGCAAGTAGCGAAGGCTAAACTTGATCTAAACAAAACCCAACGACCATGGCGGCTCTAGAGGGATATAAGTAGATGGATTGACGACCAAAGAGGTGTTGGGGTCGTCCTCCAACCCTAGGACGCGTCCCTAATGGACCCAACTTGATACATGGGCCATCAGCCCAAAATGAGGTGACGCAGCACCCTGGACAGCAAGACCTATCGACGGTAATTGGATCATTGCCGCTGCTGCCGAACAGGTATTGACGTGGGACTTGATTCATATGAAAGTAGACTTGATAAGCTTTCCAACAAGTCCTGAAGCGCCTGAATCCGTATCCGTATGCAACCGTGGTAACGGTCACAAGTTGGCGCTTTGCTGCTGTCCGAATCCAGCGAGCGTGAGTCCTTCTCCCTTTCGGTCTTCTCCTTGGTTTCTAATCAAAACAAGAGTGCACGCGTTTCCATTGTCTAAACAAGATGGACACGAGCTTATCAAGGAACTCACTTGATTATTAAGTTGACGAACACGAGCACGAGTAAGAGGACCAGCTATAGGTTGTGTCGGAGAGGATGTATCGCTGGTGTTGATGTCCTCATCATCCTCCCTTGCTTGCATTTGAGTCCTCCTCGACTCAAGCTCATCTTCCTCACCCAAATAAGGCTTCAAATCTGCAATGTTAAATGTGGGACTAACCCCAAAATCTGCAGGAAGATCAAGCTTATATGCATTCTCATTAATTCGTTGCAGCACTTTAAAAGGACCATCAGCTCTAGGCATCAATTTGGATTTTCTCAGTTCTGGAAATCTATCTTTTCGCAAATGCAACCAAACCAAATCCCCAGGTTCCAGAATCAATTGCTTTCTACCTTTATCTCCAGCACATTTGTACTTAGCATTCATGCGCTCTATGTTTTGTTTAGTGGCTTCATGCAATTTTAACATCAATTCAGCACGTTGCTTAGCATCAAAATTTATTTTTTCAGAACTTGGCAAAGGCATTAAATCAATAGGAGCACGTGGCAAGAAGCCATAGACAATCTCAAAAGGACACATTTTTGTAGTAGAATGCAATGAACGATTATAGGCGAACTCAATATGAGGCAAACATTCTTCCCACATCTTAATATTCTTATTTAAAACAGCCCTTAACATAGTGGAGTAACGTTCTATTAACAACTTCAGTTTGACCATCACTTTGGGGATGACAAGTGGTGAAAAATAAAAGCTTATTCCCCAATTTGAACCACAAAGTACGTCCAAAAATGACTAAGAATTTAGCATCACGATCAGAAACAATTGTGTTGGGCACACCATGTAAGCGAACAATTTCTCGAAAGAACAAATCAGCAATATTTGTACCATCATCACTTTCTATGACATGGTATGAAATGTGCCATCTTACAAAATCTATCAACAACCACAAACACACTATCACGTCCCCTCCAAGTCCTTGGTAGTCCCAACACAAAATCCATAGATATATCCTCCCAAGGAGCATTACGAACACGAAGAGGTAAATACAAACCATGGGGATTTAACCGTGACTTTGCCTTATGACATGTTGTGCAACGAGCAACAAACCTCTCCACATCTCTCTTCATCCTTGGCCAAAACAAATGACCAGCAAGTATGTCCTCGGACTTCATTGCTCCAGAATATCCCATCAAGCCACCTCCATGCGCTTCCTGCAACAACAACAAACGAACAGAGCTAGCTGGAATGCGTAGCTTGTTAGCTCTAAACACAAACCCATCACAAACGATGAATTTATTCCACCCTTTTCCATCTTTACGATGCAGCAACACGTCTCTCATATCAGCATCATGAACATATCGGTCATTAATTGTGTCGAACCCGAATA
>NC_012875.2:22417263-22445239 GCF_000003195.3 Sorghum bicolor
AAATAATGCTGCCATGTCTCTAATGTTCTAACAAGAGCATAGAGTTCTTTATCATAAGTTGAATAATTGAGAACAGGCCCACTCAATTTCTCACTAAAATATGCAATAGGTTTTCCCTCTTGTAATAAAACACCTCCCAAACCAATTCCACTAGCATCACATTCAAGCTCAAAAGTCTTATTAAAATCAGGAAGTTGTAGGAGAGGTGCATGAGTTAACTTATCTTTCAACATGTTGAATGAATTCTCTTGTGCTTTGCCCCAATCAAAAGGCACCCCCTTCTTTGTAAGCTCATTCAATGGTGCAGCAATGGTGCTGAAATCCTTCACAAAACGGCGATAGAATCCAGCAAGTCCTAGAAAACTCCGCACCTGGGTGATAGTATTTGGGACAGGCCATCCCTGTATAGCTTCCACCTTGGCTTGATCAACCTCAATTCCCTGTGGAGTCACAACATAACCAAGAAAAGACACTCGATCGGCGCAAAAGGTGCACTTCTCAAGGTTACCAAATAAACGTGCCTCGCGTAGTGCATTAAAAACAGCACGTAAATGATCAAGATGTTCATCCAATGATTTGCTGTAAATCAATATGTCATCAAAATATACGACAACAAATTTCCCAATGAAAGCACGCAAAACCTCGTTCATTAATCTCATGAAAGTACTAGGTGCATTAGTTAACCCAAAAGGCATGACTAACCACTCATACAAACCGAACTTAGTTTGAAAGCAGTTTTCCATTCATCTCCCAATTTCATACGAATCTGGTGGTACCCACTACGTAAATCAACTTTTGAAAACACAACAGCACCACTCAGCTCATCTAGCATATCATCTAATCGTGGAATAGGGTGTCGATATCGAATGGTGATATTATTAATAGCTCTACAATCAACACACATACGCCATGTTCCATCTTTCTTAGGCACTAAAATTACTAGAACAGCACAAGGACTAAGAGATTCTCGGACATAACCTTTGTCTAGTAGTTCTTGCACTTGTCGCTGAATTTCCTTTGTTTCCTCCGGGTTTGTCCTGTATGGTGCGCGATTTGGCAAAACTGCTCCAGGAATAAGATCAATTTGGTGCTCAATCCCGCGTAGTGGAGGCAGCCCCGCTGGTACCTCACTTGGAAACACATCAGAATACTCCTGCAAAACGTTAGCAACAGCAGGGGGCAAAGAACATTGCATATCCTCAATTGAAATCAAAGCATCCTTGCATATCAAAGCATAAGCAACAGAAGTGGATGCATTGAACTCATTAATATCTGATTTGGTAGCTATCATACAACGTCCTTTCAGTTTTATCTCATCTTTGTTACCAATTATAGATTTATCATTTTTATTGCTCTCGCTCTTTGCTTTAGTAGCCCTAGCAACATCAGTTTGCATAATAGTTTCAGGGGACATAGGATGCAACACAATTTTGTGATCATGGTATAGAAAAGAATACTGATTTGATCTACCATGATGCATAGAATCTCTATCAAATTGCCAAGGTCTACCTAGCAGAATGTTACAAGCTTGCATAGGCACAACATCACATTCAACAATATCTTTGTAGGATCCGATGGAAAAATTAATTCTCACAAGTCTAGTTACCTTTGCCTTACCACTGTTGTTCAGCCATTGGATGTAGTAGGGATGCGGGTGTGGTTTGGTGTTGAGGGCAAGCTTCTGCACCATATCGCTGCTTGCCAAGTTGTTGCAGCTACCTCCATCAATGATCATGCGACAAGAACGCTCTTTGATGACACACTTTGTTTGGAATAAAATGTGTCGCTGATTTTGTTCCGCCATCTCCATTTGTGCACTAAGCACTCGCTGCACGATCAAGCTCTCATAGTGGTCCGCTTCACCTGCATTAATATGTTCTTCTATTTGATCTTCATTACCTGCATGGTCAGTCGCAAGCAGTGCAAGTGTATCCTCATCAAAATCACTAGCAGATGAGTACTCACCATCATCCCTGACAATCATAACTCGCTTGTTTGGACAGTCACGCATCATGTGCCCATATCCCTTGCACCGGTGACATTGTATGTTGCTTGTTCTACCCGTCGATGCCACAGATGAAGTACTCGCAGCAGGCTTTTGCATCGTCTTCGCAACTGAATTGGTGGGGGCAGCTCGAGTCTTGTCACTAGATGATGGAGTAGAAATATGTGTAGATGGAGTTGAAGCCACGCGTTGCTGCCATGAATTAGCCTTCCCTACAGAAATATTACTCCTTGCGCTAGCACGTCGTCCCTGCACTTCCCTTTCAGCTTTACAAGCAAGATGAAACAAACGGGTTACATTATTGTATTCTTTGTAAGCGAGGATGTCCTGAATTTCCCGATTTAACCCACCCAAAAATCTAGCCATAGCCGGTTCCTCATCCTCCTCTAGGTTACAACGCAACATACCCGTTTGTAATTCCTGATAATATTCCTCTACACTTTTAGCACCTTGTCTTAATTGCTGCAACTTATTTATCATATCACGCGCATAGTAAGATGGAACAAATCTAGCTCTCATGGCCCTTTTCAGCGCATCCCAAGTTCTAGGTAAGTTATTAGGATTTTTCTTTCCATATTCTATCCACCAAACAGAAGCAAAATCTGTAAACTCACTAGTAGCAGCCCTAACACGTGTAGTCTCAGGAAATTCATGACATGCAAACTTTTGATCAACAGCAATCTCCCAAGTGATGTAAGCATCAGGGTCATCAAATCGCCTTAGGAGAGCAGCAAGGCTTTTGTCCACACTAGCAACGGATTCCTCCAAACTTGTGAGCTTGTTGTTTGTGGCAATCTGCGTAGCCTCCAACTGCCCCAGCTTTTCATTTGTCACCTGCAAGTCGTTATCAAGTCCCTCTGTGTGCAGCTTCACTTTCCTTTCAAAATGTTGTATGATGCCCTTAGTGCGAGGTGTATGTGGTGTTTCGTTACCATCATCTGCCCCTGGCATGGTTCAAAGACAAAGACAACAAAAAGGCAAGTGAAGAAATAAAAGCCCTACAACTACTAGGATGTAGCTACAGCAAGTCGCTCACACTCAACCTGTAACACAAGTTCTTACCAATTCTTACCTTGCTTGACAGGAGGGGTCGTCTGCCAACAAGTGTACAGCAATGGACGAAGTGTATCGGTGCTGCAGCACAAGACCTGTCAAGCTGTAGAGTATGTGGAGCTATAGGTGGGCTGAAACAAGGAACGAACTAGCACCACGTTAGTTATAAAAGCGAGCTGAATAAGCGTTCGACGATGGTACTGTGCTGGTCCTATGCTAGACCGTGCTAGAGACGCGAGCCTGGACACAAAAGAAAACCACAGCACACCCCCGAAAACAAGGTGGAACAAACCTAAAATCAATATGAAAAACAGCCCCTTCTTTTTTTTCTTTTGAATCTTTTCTCTTTTTTTTTCCTTTTTTTTTCTTTTTTTTGGGCAACCTCAAAAACTGATTATATGAACAAAAGAATACAAAAGAGCAACTTGCTACACACACTTTTTTCCGAAAGTACAGGGGTATTCCCGTAAAAAGAAGAATACAAAAGAGCAATTCTCTCTCTCTCTCTAGAGTAAGGCCGAACAAGTATGGAGTTATCCTTCTTTTTTTTATCACGTTGGTGGAACTCAGATTGGAACTCTACTCGATCCGGACCAAGACCACAGTTCAATTCGGACTTCGCAACAGATTCGACAGAGAGAAGATATGGTAATACTCGGCTGTGTATAGATGGTGACAAGAACTCGAAACTCTAAAGGACTAGACACTAAAACCAGCAACTCGACACAAACCGAAGCAACGCAAATTCAACAAGCCCTAACTAAAACGGTACTAGCCAAGGCACAAAGGTTTAATAGGATTATGGAAAAACTAATCTACTATATTTTTTTGGCTTTTCTGGACTATAGGAAATTAATTAAAAACAGCAAAGGATTAGAAGTCTCTCACCGAAGAACCTTGCTCTGATACCAACTGATGCGAACCCGCTAGGTTTTTGCCTGATCTTTTGATGAGAGACGGGGATAACTCGATTGGTGGATGGAGATGACGTTCACGGCCCGACTACAGCCCTCAAGACCACGCCTTAGCAACCGATACACCACGTCCAATAGCCGTCACGATCTTGTGGAGCGCGACAACCAGCCCCTAGGGCTCCCGTCCTGCAAGCAATCGAAGAACTAGCAAGAACGAGGAAACAAGCACTGAATTTGCAAGATGAATTGAAGGTTTCAAACTGAATCTGAATCAACAATGGGGTTCCGAAGACAAGAAGACGGGCGGCTGATCCTGCACGCGCGCCTACAAGCAAGTAGCGAAGGCTAAACTTGATCTAAACAAAACCCAACGATCATGGCGGCTCTAGAGAGATATAAGTAGATGGATTGACGACCAAAGAGGTGTTGGGGTCGTCCTCCAACCCTAGGACGCATCCCTAATGGACCCAACTTGATACATGGGCCATCAGCCCAAAATGAGGTGACGCAGCACCCTGGACAGCAAGACCTATCGACGGTAATTGGGTCATTGCCGCTGCTGCCGAACAGGTATTGATGTGGGACTTGATTCATATGAAAGTAGACTTGATAAGCTTTCCAACAAGTCCTGAAGCGCCTGAATCCGTATCCGTATGCAACCGTGGTAACGGTCACAAGTTGGCGCTTTGCTGCTGTCCGAATCCAGCGAGCGTGAGTCCTTCTCCCTTTCGGTCTTCTCCTTGGTTTCTAATCAAAACAAGAGTGCACGCGTTTCCATTGTCTAAACAAGATGGACACGAGCTTATCAAGGAACTCACTTGATTACTAAGTTGACGAACACGAGCACGAGTAAGAGGACCAGCTATAGGTTGTGTCAGAGAGGATGTATCGCTGGTGTTGATGTCCTCATCAATATGTGCACGGTTTACGCCTAATGCACCATAGGCTAAGAAACCTTTTTAAAAGCACTCAGTGGTACTCGTAGTTGAACAGGCTCAAGTGGAGGCTCGATTTTGTCTGTTCGGATATAGTGCTAATCTTGATGCAAGATAGTTACACAGTTTGCATGCAGCGTACTATATGTTAAGAAATCAATTTGGACGCACCCAATGGAACTCCTAGATTATGTGTGTCATATGGAATCTCGCTTCGGTCTGTTTGGAGACAATGTTAGTTTCGGTGCAAGGTTGGTGCATAGTTTGTGCCTAATGCACCATAATCTAAGAAACCATTTTGGACGCACTTGTTGGTCCTCCTAGGTGAAGGGGCTCAACTGGATGCTCGGTTCGGTCTGTTTGGAGATAGTACTAATCTTGATGCAAGATAGGTGCACGGTTTGCATGGAATGTATCAAATGCTTGGAAATCAATCTGGACGCACATGATGGAACTCCTAGATGACGTGTGTCATACAAAATCTTGCTTTGGTCAGTTTGGAGACAGTGTTAGTTTCGGTGAAAGATAGGTGCAAGGTTTGCACATAATGCAGCATAGGCTAAGAAACTATTTTGGACGCACCCGATGGTACTCCTAGGTAAAAGGATCAACTGAAAGCTCGATTTGGTCTGTTTGGAGATAGTGCTAATCCTGATGCAAGATAGATGCATGGTTTGCATGGAACATACGATATGCTTAGAAATCAATTAGGACGCACCTGATATAACTCCTTGATGATTTGTGTCTTATGGAATCTTGCTTCGGTTCGTTTAGAGATAGTGTTATTTTTGGTAGAAGATATGTGCACGGTTTACGCCTAATGCACCATTGGCTAAGAAACCATTTTAGACGCATCCGATGGTACTCGTAGTTGAAGAGACTCAAGTGGATGCTCGATTTGGTCTGTTCGGATATAGTGCTAATCTTGATGCAAGATAGTTGCACACTTTGCATGCAACGTACTACTCCTATATGTTAAGAAATCAATTTGGACGAACCCAATGGAACACCTAGATGATGTGTGTCATAGAATCTCGCTTCGATTTGTTTGGAGACAATGTTAGTTTCGGGGCAAGATAGGTGCATAGTTTTTGCCTAATGCACCATAGTCTAAGAAACCATTTTTGACACACCTGTTTGTACTCCTAGATGAAGAGGCTCAAGTGGAAGCTCAGTTCGGTCTATTTAGAGATAGTGCTAATCTTGATGCAAGATAGGTGCACGGTTTGCATGGAACATACCATATGCTTGGAAATCAATGTGGATGCACCCGATGGAACTCCTTGATGACGTGTGTCATATGGAATCTCACTTTGGTCTGTTTAGAAATAGTGTTAGTTTCGGTGCAAGATATGTTCTTGGTTTGCGCCTAATGCACCATAGTCTAAGAAACCATTTTGGAAGCACCTGTTGGTACTTCGGTGAAGAGGCTCAAGTAGAAGCTCGGTATGATCTGTTTGGAGATAGTGCTAATCTTGATTCAAGATAGGTGCATGATTTGCAAGGAACATACCATATGCTTGAACTCAATTTGGACGCACCCAACAGAACTCCTAGATGACGTGTGTCATATGTAATCTTGCTTCTGTCCGTTTGTAGACATTGTAAGTTTTAGTGCAAGATAGGTGCACAGTTTGCGCCAAATGGACTATAGTCTAAGAAACCATTTTGGACGCACTATTTGGTACTCTTGGGTGAAGAGGCTCAAGTGGAAGCTTGGTTCGGTTAGTTTGGAGATAGTGCTAATCCTTATGCAAGGTAGGTGCATGGTTTGCATGGAACATAGCATATGCTTGGAAATCAATTTGGATGCACACGATGGAACTCCTTGACGACGTGTTTCATATGAAATCTCGCTTTGGTCCATCTGGAGACATTGTTAGTTTCGGTGCAAGATAGGTGCACAGTTTGCACCTAATGCACCATAGCCTAAGAAAACATTTTGGAGGCACTTGTTGGTACTCCTAAGTGAAGGGGCTCAAGTGGATACTCGGTTTGGTCTGTTTGGAGATAGTGCTAATCGTGATGCAAGATAGGTGCACGATTCGCATGGAACATACCATATGCTTAGAAATCAATTTGGACGCACTAGATGCAACTCCTAGATGACATATGTCATATGGAATCTCACTTTGGTCCGTTTAGAGACAGTGTTAGTTTCGGTGCAAGATAGGTGCACAGTTTGCACCTAATGCACCATAGGATAAGAAACCATTTTGGACACACCCGATGGTCCTCCTAGGTCAAGGGGCTCAAGTGCAAGCTTGGTTTGGTCTGTTCGGAGATAGTGCTAATCTTGATGGATGCACGGTTTGCATGGAACATACGATATGCTCAGAAATCAATTAGGACGCACCTGATATAACTGCTTAATGATGTGTGTCATATGGAATCTTGCTTCGGTTCGTTTAGAGACAGTGTTAGTTTTGGTAGAAGATATGTGCACGGTTTACGCCTAATGCACCATAGGCTAAGAAACCATTTTAAAAGCACCCAATGGTAGTCGTAGTTGAACTGGCTCAAGTGAAGGCTCGATTTCGTCTGTTCGGATATAGTGCTAATCTTGATGCAAGATAGTTGCACAGTTTGCATGCAGCGTACTATATGTTAAGAGATCAATTTGGACGCACCCAATGGAACTCCTAGATGACGTGTGTCATATGGAATCTCGCTTCGGTCTGTTTGGAGACAATGTTAGTTTTGGTGCAAGATAGGTGCATAGTTTGTGCCTAATGCACCATAGTCTAAGAAACCATTTTGGACGCACATGTTGGTACTCCTAGGTGAAGGGGCTCAACTGGATGCTCAGTTCGGTCTATTTGGAGATAGTGCTAATCTTGATGCAAGATAGGTGCACGGTTTGCATGGAATATACCAAATGCTTGGAAATCAATCTGGACGCACATGATGGAACTCCTAGATGACGTGTGTCATACAAAATCTTGCTTTGGTCTGTTTGGAGACAGTGTTAGTTTCGGTGCAAGATAGGTGCAAGGTTTGCACATAATGCAGCATAGGCTAAGAAACCATTTTGGACACACTCGATGGTACTCCTAGGTAAAAGGCTCAAGTGAAAGCTCGATTTTTTCTATTTGGAGATAGTGCTAATCTTGATGCAAGATAGATGCATGGTTTGCATGGAACATACGATATGCTTAGAAATCAATTAGGACGCACCTGATATAACTCCTTGATGATTTATGTCATATGGAATCTTGCTTCGGTTCGTTTAGAGATAGTGTTAGTTTTGGTAGAAGATATGTGCACGGTTTACGCCTAATGCACCATAGGATAAGAAACCATTGTAGACGCACCCGATGGTACTCGTAGTTGAAGAGACTCAAGTGGTGGCTCGATTTGGTCTGTTCGGATATAGTGCTAATCTTGATGCAAGATAGTTGCACAGTTTGCATGCAACGTACTATATGTTATGAAATCAATTTGGACGAACCCAATGGAACACCTAGATGATGTGTGTCATATGGAATCTCGCTTCGGTTTGTTTGGAGACAATGTTAGTTTCGGGGCAAGATAGGTGCATAGTTTTTGCCTAATGCACCATAGTCTAAGAAACCATTTTTGACACACCTGTTTGTACTCCTAGATGAAGAGGCTCAAGTGGAAGCTCGGTTCGGTCTATTTAGAGATAGTGCTAATCTTGATGCAAGATAGGTGCACGGTTTGCATGGAACATACCATACTCAATGTGGATGCACCCGATGGAACTCCTTGACGACGTGTGTCATATGGAATCTCACTTTGGTCTGTTTAGAAATAGTGTTAGTTTCGGTGCAAGATATGTTCATGGTTTGCGCCTAATGCACCATAGTCTAAGAAACCATTTTGGAAGCACCTGTTGGTGCTTCGGTGAAGAGGCTCAAGTGGAAGCTCGGTTTGATTTGTTTGGAGATAGTGCTAATCTTGATTCAAGATAGGTGCATGATTTGCAAGGAACATACCATATGCTTGAACTCAATTTTGACGCACCCAACAGAACTCCTAGATGACGTATGTCATATGTAATCTTGCTTCTGTCCGTTTGTAGACATTGTAAGTTTTAGTGCAAGATAGGTGCACAGTTTGCGCCAAATGCACTATAGTCTAAGAAACCATTTTGGACGCACTATTTGGTACTCTTGGGTGAAGAGGCTCAAGTGGAAGCTTGGTTTGGTTAGTTTGGAGATAGTGCTAATCCTTATGCAAGGTAGGTGCATGGTTTGCATGGAACATACCATATGCTTGGAAATCAATTTGGATGCACCCGATGGAACTCTTTGACGACGTGTGTCATATGGAATCTCGCTTTGGTCCACTTGGAGACATTGTTAGTTTCGGTGCAAGATAGGTGCACAGTTTGCACCTAATGCACCATAGCCTAAGAAACCATTTTGGAGGCACTTGTTGGTACTCCTAAGTGAAGGGGCTCAAGTGGATGCTCGGTTCGGTCTGTTTGGAGATAGTGCTAATCTTGATGTAAGATAGGTGCACGATTCGCATGGAACATACCATATGCTTAGAAATCAATTTGGACGCACTAGATGCAACTCCTAGATGACATATGTCATATGGAATCTCACTTTGGTCCGTTTAGAGACAGTGTTAGTTTCGATGCAAGATAGGTGCACAGTTTGCACCTAATGCACCAAAGGATAAGAAACCATTTTGGACACACCCGATGGTCCTCCTAGGTCAAGGGGCTCAAGTGCAAGCTTGGTTTGGTCTGTTTGGAGATAGTGCTAATCTTGATGCAAGATAGATGCACGGTTTGCATGGAACATACGATATGCTCAGAAATCAATTAGGACGCACCTGATATAACTCCTTAATGATGTGTGTCATATGGAATCTTGCTTCGGTTCGTTTAGAGACAGTGTTAGTTTTGGTAGAAGATATGTGCACGGTTTACGCCTAATGCACCATAGGCTAAGAAACCATTTTAAAAGCACCCAGTGGTACTCGTAGTTGAACAGGCTCAAGTGGAGGCTCGATTTCGTCTGTTCGGATATAGTGCTAATCTTGATGCAAGATAGTTGCACAATTTGCATGCAGCGTACTATATGTTAAGAAATCAATTTGGACGCACCCAATGGAACTCCTAGATGACGTGTGTCATATGGAATCTCGCTTCGGTCTGTTTGGAGACAATGTTAGTTTTGGTGCAAGATAGGTGCATAGTTTGTGCCTAATGCACCATAGTCTAAGAAACCATTTTCGACGCACTTGTTGGTACTCCTAGGTGAAGGGGCTCAGCTGCATGCTCGATTTGGTCTGTTCGGATATAGTGCTAATCTTGATGCAAGATAGTTGCACAGTTTGCATGCAACGTACTATATGTTAAGAAATCAATTTGGACGAACCCAATGGAACTCCTAGATGATGTGTGTCATATGGAATCTCGCTTCGGTTTGTTTGGAGACAATGTTAGTTTCGGGGCAAGATAGGTGCATAGTTTGTGCCTAATGCACCATAGTCTAAGAAACCAATTTGGACGCACGTGTTGGTACTCCTAGGTGAAGGCGCTCAAGTGGACGCTCGGTTCGGTCTGTTCGGAGATATTACTAATCTTGATGCAAGACAGGTGCATGGTTTGCATGAAACATACCATATGCTTGGAAATCAATTTGGATGCACCCGATGGAACTCCTTGACGACGTGTGTCATATGGAATCTCACTTTGATCTGTTTAGAAATAGTGTTAGTTTCGGTGCAAGATATGTTCATGGTTTGCACCTAATTCACCATCGTCTAAGAAACCATTTTGGAAGCACCTGTTGGTACTTCGGTGAAGATGCTCAAGTGGAAGCTCGGTTTGATCTGTTTGGAGATAGTGCTAATCTTGATGCAAGATAGGTGCATGATTTGCAAGGACACATACCATATGCTTGAAATCAATTTGGACGCACCCAATAGAATTCCTAGATGACGTGTGTCATATGTAATCTTGCTTCTGTCCGTTTGTAGATATTGTAAGTTTTAGTGCAAGATAGGTGCACAGTTTGTGCCAAATGCACTATAGTCTAAGAAACCATTTTGGACGCACTATTTGGTACTCTTGGGTGAAGAGGCTCAAGTGGAAGCTTAGTTCGGTTAGTTTGAATATAGTGCTAATCCTTATGCAAGGTAGGTGCATGGTTTGCATGGAACATACCATATGCTTGGAAATCAATTTGGATGCACCCGATGGAACTCCTTGACGACGTGTGTCATATGGAATCTCGCTTTGGTCCATTTGGAGACATTGTTAGTTTCGGTGCAAGATAGGTGCACAGTTTGCACCTAATGCACCATAGCCTAAGAAAACATTTTGGAGGCACTTGTTGGTACTCCTAAGTGAAGGGGCTCAAGTGGATACTCGGTTCGGTCTGTTTGGAGATAGTGCTAGTCTTGATGCAAGATAGGTGCACGATTCGCATGGAACATACCATATGCTTAGAAATCAATTTGGACGCACTAGATGCAACTCCTAGATGACATATGTCATATGGAATCTCACTTTGGTCCGTTTAGAGACAGTGTTAGTTTCGGTGCAAGATAGGTGCACAGTTTGCACCTAATGCACCATAGGATAAGAAACCATTTTGGACACACCCGATGGTCCTCCTAGGTCAATGGGCTCAAGTGCAAGCTTGGTTTGGTCTGTTTGGAGATAGTGCTAATCTTGATGCAAGATAGATGCACGGTTTGCATGGAACATACGATATGCTCAGAAATCAATTAGGACGCACCTGATATAACTCCTTAATGATGTGTGTCATATGGAATCTTGCTTCGGTTCGTTTAGAGATAGTGTTAGTTTTGGTAGAAGATATGTGCACGGTTTACGCCTAATGCACCATAGGCTAAGAAACCATTTTAGACGCACCCGACGGTACTCGTAGTTGAAGAGACTCAAGTGGAGGTTCGATTTGGTCTGTTCGAAAATACTGCTAATCTTGATGCAAGATAGTTGCACAGTTTGCAGGCAACGTACTATATGTTAAGAAATCAATTTGGACGAACCCAATGGAACTCCTAGATGACGTGTGTCATATGGAATCTCGCTTCGGTTTGTTGGGAGACAATGTTAGTTTCGGGGCAAGATAGGTGCATAGTTTGTGCCTAATGCACCATAGTCTAAGAAACCATTTTTGACACACTTGTTTGTACTCCTAGATGAAGAGGCTAAAGTGGAAGCTCGGTTCGGTCAGTTTGGAGATAGTGCTAATCTTGATGCTAGGTAGGTGCATGGTTTGCATGGAACATACCATATGCTTGGAAATCAATTTGAATGCACCCGATGGAACTCCTTGACGACGTGTGTCATATGGAATCTCACTTTGGTCTGTTTAGAAACAGTGTTAGTTTCGGTGCAAGATATGTGCATGATTTCCGCCTAATGCACCATAGTCTAAGAAAACATTTTGGTAGCACCTGTTGGTACTTCGGTGAAGAGGCTCAAGTGGAAGCTCGGTTTGATTTGTTTGGAGATAGTGCTAATCTGATGCAATGTGGCAGAACCTCCTATGTGTTTGGGTCCACCGACACCTGTCATTGTCCTACGGACCTCTGACGGTGATGCTGGGGATCCTCCCACTCTAGAAGTCCGATGAGCATCGCTAGATACTCATTCCACCGCTACCTGTGGCGTGTCAAGCAAGCTCGTCCTGACCACCGGTGTTGGTCAATTAACGAGAACTTCTTCTTCTCGCCCTTACAGGATAGCAAGTGGCCACCTTAACACCAGGATCACTCGTTGCGAAGACATTGCAGTATCACAAACGACATAAGACCGAAATAATAGTTCAGAGTAAAACAGCGGAAGTATTACATAACTTAATTTACAAAAGGAGTTCTTCCAAATAGTAGAGTGTTATTACAAGCCAGGTCCAGCGGAGTAACTTAAACTTTAGTACACAGATTACAAATTTACAGACCCTGCCCATGGGTCACGCTCACTCTTCCTCGTCGTCAACCTCGATGACGGTCACACAACAAGGTCCGAAACAGGTCGGCTCCTGAGCTTCACCTGCAACAGGGGTTATAAAACCCGGAGTACGGGAGTACTCAACAAGACTTACCCGGTGGAAAAAGAGGAGAAGGTAGGAATGCAGGCTGAGGTTAGACAAGGGGTGGCTGAGCAAGGAGCCAAATTGCTTTGCCAAAAAGCTTACTAATAGTGCGTCCTTACTTTCAAGTTTTACCCGCGAATTCCTCTCCTCAAGAGGCCGAGGAGTTCGATGACAGTCTATCTAGTTGCTTCTCACAGACAAGTCTGTAAGTTCCTAGTCCTTAATCAAAGTATTATCTATCCAACGGCCATAGCTTCATGTCACTCTGAGTCTGGGAATTGGGATCCGAACCTCAGGAGACATTTCCCCCTTTCTCATTTTATCACTTAGTTGCATATTTAACTAATGAGGGTCGAAGGAATTGAGTCTCCCAATCGGGGAGCAACGACGATTCGAATCGCTTAGCAATCCAGCTGGAGTTCCTAACCACCCGACATATGTAAAATCAAATCTTGCATATGTCAACCCAAATCAAGTTCTCCCCAAATTTGACTAGGTTCGCGGCACCCGAGAGCACAATACTCCACCATCCTACAGCTGATCTAGATGTTTTCCGGTCATCTCAGATCCGTAAGGTGGGTACACACTACTCTCGCCATCGCTCCACGCCCAGTGCGCAAGTAGCTGTTCGCATCGAGGGATCACAAGACCGGGCTTACCGAGGGCAAGTGGCTAGTACTATAAATTCTCAACCCAGCAGGCCATCAACGGACCGGTCCTTAACCGACACAGTTGGAGACACTACTTTAAGACTCCATTCTTAAAGCAAGTCCGCCGACCGGTCTCAAGTTGAAACATCATTGACCATAAGTGTATTCCACAACAACCCTTCAAACTTTCTTGTTTGAGAACCTATCTAGTAGCAGGGCTAAGCATCACTACGCAGTTTTAAAACAAAACAGGTGCCAAGGACAAGATAACAAATATCAAGGTAGTAAATGCAACAAGTAGGTTAACCCAATTCTGAACTACCTAATGCAGCATTTTCAATTCATAAGTGATAAAAGATTTAGAACATTCA
Source organism: Sorghum bicolor (assembly GCF_000003195.3). Taxonomy (NCBI): domain Eukaryota; kingdom Viridiplantae; phylum Streptophyta; class Magnoliopsida; order Poales; family Poaceae; genus Sorghum; species Sorghum bicolor. The sequence goes on from NC_012875.2 coordinate 22,431,240, forward strand.
AGGAGGGGTTAATGCATCTGGGGCTTGCCTTGGTTGCAGAGCTGAGAGGGACCCTCGGAGACTTCCCAAGTCTCGGATCCTACTTCCTCGAACGGAGCACCGACCTCGGGGTTCGGTTCAACGGTTGCTCCTTCGGTCATGTGCACTATACGCAAAATGATGAATGCTCATGATATGCGTATGACAAAAACCTAAGTTGGACCGAGTTAAGTACAACTGGTCTCCTCGGTGCAACACAGACTAATTAATAATTAAAGTTGTTTATTATCTTAGTGTCTTTACCCAAGAGGTTGCATCTGTAAACTAAGATTCCTCTTAATTCATAATTATCCTAAATTAACTAATTATTAATCCTTTTTACCTTAATTCATTCTTAATTAAGTATTAATGACAGTAATTAAGCATTAATGCCAAACAATAATTAAATGCCAAAGGTCATTAAGGTTAATGACCTCAGGTCATCACATAATCCCAAAATCACTCAAACCCTAATCATGAGGATTTAACTAATTATCACCTAATTATTTTAGCATTATTATTTAATTATTAATTAAGGGTATAATAATATTTTATTCAAACTTTATCCAAATGCCACCAAATTTTGTGTGAAGCCAGGGAATAATATTCAGAGACTCCCCACAAATTTTGGTGATTTTTGGACATATTAATAAATTATTAAAATTCATAGAAGTTTTAGTTGCTAATTAAAAGAGGCAATTTTTATACACATGCAAACTACCAGAAAATAGAACCTATTATTTTTCCTATGTTCTATCCATTTTATGAAATCCATACAAAAATTTCCATGATTTTTGAGTCAGTATACAATTTTCTACACAATTCTACAAATCAAGCATTTTTAAGCAAAAAGAAAAAAGGAAAAACACACTGCTACGCGGGTGGCCTGCTTGGACCCGGCCCAAGACGGCCCGCGAGCTTCCCGCGTCGCGCGCGGGCGTTGCCCTCCTCACACGGCCACTGACGGGCGGGTCCCGCCCGTCAGATTCTCCTTCCACCTCCCGTCGCGGCTCCGACGAGCTCAAGCTCATCGCCGGTGAGCTCCCGGCCTCCGCGGTAGGGTGGGCTAGCACCTTCGGCCTCTCGCGCAACCCTTGGGACACACGGGACAATCCCTACTCCCTCCTAACCCTCCTGCTCACGTCCACGGCGGACGGCGGCACTAACCGCGCGAGCACCTGATGTGAACCCACTAGGGTTTTCGCCTGATCTTTCGATGAGAGGCGCTGGATAACTCGATTAGTGAATGGAGATGACGTTCACGGCCCGACTACAGCCTTCTAAGGCCGCGCCTTAGCAACCGATACACCGCCTCCAATGGCTGTCACGATCTTGTGGAGCGCAACACCCGGCCACTAGGGCACTCGTCCTGCAAGCAATCGAAGAACCAGCAAGAACAAGTAGAACAAGTACTAAAATACTAGATGTAAATGAAGGTTTCAAACTCAATCTCTAATGAAGTGGGGTTTCGAAAACAAGAAGACGGGCGGCTAGATCAGCACGCGCGTTTACAAGCAAGTAGCGAAGGCTAAACTTTATCTAATCAAAACCCAGTTGTTCATGGCGGCTCTAGATGTAAATAAATAGAGGGGAGGACGACCAAAGGGGTGCTAGAGTCGTCCTCCAACCCTAGGACGCGTCCCTAATGGACTCAACTTGATACATGGGCCATTGGTCCAAAATAGGGTGACGCAGCACCAAAACAGAAAAAGGTGTCGGCACGAAAACAAGGACTGCGCCCGACTCATAAGCTGCATAGATATGTGGTAGGACCCATTGGAAAGTAGACTTCATGAGCTTTCCAACAAGTATAGGAACGTCCTAGTTGGAGTCCATATGACGCCGTGGTGATCCATACAAGTTAGAGTTATTTTCCAGTCCGAATCCAACTCCCAAAACGTGTTGGGTTTGGACTCTTTGTTTCCTTGCTTAGAAGCAACGTGGTAACTTGATAGAGGATGTTGTGGAGGCTTGGACCTGATCTCCAATCACCTTTGTTAAGTTATCACTCTTCCCATATGCAATCAGCCCTTGAAGTTGGTGTTGCCTCAAATTCTGAATGCAGTTGAACCTTCCCTTGCTGATCTTGTCCATTATTCTTGAAGGTTGAGTTGACGGGCACGAGCACGAGTAAGAGGACCAGCTATAGGTTGTGTCGGAGAGGATGTAGGACCAGCTATAGGTTGTGTCGGAGATGTAGGACCAGTGTCGGAGAGGATGTAGGAGAGGATGTATCGCTGGTGTTGATGTCCTCATCATCCTCCCTTTCTTGCATTTGAGTCGTCCTCGACTCAAGCTCATCTTCCTCACCCAAATAAGGCTTCAAATCTGCAATGTTAAATGTGGGACTAACCCCAAAATCTGCAGGAAGATCAAGCTTATATGCATTCTCATTAATTCGTTGCAGCACTTTAAAAGGACCATCAGCTCTAGGCATCAATTTGGATTTTCTCAGTTCTGGAAATCTATCTTTTCGCAAATGCAACCAAACCAAATCCCCAGGTTCCAGAATCAATTGCTTTCTACCTTTATCTCCAGCACATTTGTACTTAGCATTCATGCGCTCTATGTTTTGTTTAGTGGCTTCATGCAATGTTAACATCAATTCAGCACGTTGCTTAGCATCAAAATTTATTTTTTCAGAACTTGGCAAAGGCATGACTAACCACTCATACAAACCGAACTTAGTTTTGAAAGCAGTTTTCCATTCATCTCCCAATTTCATACGAATCTGGTGGTACCCACTACGTAAATCAACTTTTGAAAACACAACAGCACCACTCAGTTCATCTAGCATATCATCTAATCGTGGAATAGGGTGTCGATATCGAATGGTGATATTATTAATAGCTCTACAATCAACACACATACGCCATGTTCCATCTTTCTTAGGCACTAAAATTACTGGAACAGCACAAGGACTAAGAGATTCTCGGACATAACCTTTGTCTAGTAGTTCTTGCACTTGTCGCTGAATTTCCTTTGTTTCCTCCGGGTTTGTCCTGTATGGTGCACGAGTTGGCAAAACTGCTCCAGGAATAAGATCAATTTGGTGCTCAATCCCGCGTAGTGGAGGCAGCCCCGCTGGTACCTCACTTGGAAACACATCAGAATACTCCTGCAAAAAGTTAGCAACAGCAGGGGGCAAAGAACATTGCATATCCTCAATGAAAATCAAAGCATCCTTGCATATCAAAGCATAAGCAACTGAAGTGGATGCATTGAACTCATTAATATCTGATTTGGTAGCTATCATACAACGTCCTTTCAGTTTTATCTCATCTTTGTTACCAATTACAGATTTATCATTTATATTGCTCTTGCTCTTTGCTTTAGTAGCCCTAGCAACATCAGTTTGCATAATAGTTTCAGGGGACATAGGATGCAACACAATTTTGCGATCATGGTATAGAAAAGAATACTGATTTGATCTACCATGATGCATAGAATCTCTATCAAATTGCCAAGGTCTACCTAGCAGAATGTTACAAGCTTGCATAGGCACAACATCACATTCAACAATATCTTTGTAGGATCCGATGGAAAAATTAATTCTCATAAGTCTAGTTACCTTTGCCTTACCACTGTTGTTCAGCCATTGGATGTAGTAGGGATGCGGGTGTGGTTTGGTGTTGAGGGCAAGCTTCTGCACCATATCGCTGCTTGCCAAGTTGTTGCAGCTACCTCCATCAATGATCATGCGACAAGAACGCTCTTTGATGACACACTTTGTTTGGAATAAAATGTGTCGCTGATTTTGCTCCGCCATCTCCATTTGTGCACTAAGCACTCGCTGCACGATCAAGCTCTCATAGTGGTCCGCTTCACCTGCATTAATATGTTCTTCTATTTGATCTTCATTACCTGCATGGTCAGTCGCAAGCAGTGCAAGTGTATCCTCATCAAAATCACTAGCAGATGAGTACTCACCATCATCCCTGACAATCATAACTCGCTTGTTTGGGCAGTCACGCATCATGTGCCCATATCCCTTGCACCGATGACATTGTATGTTGCTTGTTCTACCCGTCGATGCCACGGATGAAGTACTCGCAGCAGGCTTTTGCATCGTCTTCGCAACTGAATTGGTGGGGGCAGCTCGAGTCTTGTCACTAGATGATGGAGTAGAAATACGTGTAGATGGAGTTGAAGCCATGTGTTGCTGCCATGATTTAGCCTTCCATGCAGAAATATTACTCCTTGCGCTAGCACGTCGTCCCTGCACTTCCCTTTCAGCTTTACAAGCAAGATGAAACAAACGGGTTACATTATTGTATTCTTTGTAAGCGAGGATGTCCTGAATTTCCCGATTTAACCCACCCAAAAATCTAGCCATAGCCGGTTCCTCATCCTCCTCTAGGTTACAACGCAACATACCCGTTTGTAATTCCTGATAATATTCTTCTACACTTTTAGCACCTTGTCTTAATTGCTGCAACTTATTTATCATATCACGCGCATAGTAAGATGGAACAAATCTAGCTCTCATGGCCCTTTTTAGCGCATCCCAAGTTCTAGGTAAGTTATTAGGATTTTTCTTTCCATATTCTATCCACCAAACAGAAGCAAAATCTGTAAACTCACTAGTAGCAGCCCTAACACGTGTAGTCTCAGGAAATTCATGACATGCAAACTTTTGATCAACAGCAATCTCCCAAGTGATGTAAGCATCAGGGTCATATTTACCATCAAAAGGAGGTATCTTAAATTTAATCTTACTGAAAGCATCATCATTATTGTGCATCTTGCGTCGGCGGTTGCCACCCATACCTCTACGGTTGTGACGAAGGCGACGTCGATCACGAGTGTCTTGATCATCATGTTCAGTATCACCAGTGTAGTCATCTTCATGACTACCGTGCTCTCGATCTCCCTCCTTTTCTTCTTTATGCTTCTCTTTATCTTCGGTGTGGAAATCATCAAATCGCCTTAGGAGAGCAGCAAGGCTTTTGTCCACACTAGCAACGGATTCCTCCAAACGTGTGAGCTTGTTGTTTCTGGCAATCTGCGTAGCCTCCAACTGCCCCAGCTTTTCATTTGTCACCTGCAAGTCGTTATCAAGTTCTTCTGTGTGCAGCTTCACTTTCCTTTCAAAATGTTGTATGATGCCCTTAGTGCGAGGTGTAAGTGGTGTTTCGTTACCATCATCTGCCCCTGGCATGGTTCAAAGACAAAGACAACAAAAAGGCAAGTGAAGAAATAAAAGCCCTACAACTACTAGGATGTAGCTACAGCAAGTCGCTCACACTCAACCTGTAACACAAGTTCTTACCAATTCTTACCTTGCTTGACAGGAGGGGTCGTCTGCCAACAAGTGTACAGCAATGGACGAAGTGTATCGGTGCTGCAGCACAAGACCTGTCAAGCTGTAGAGTATGTGGAGCTATAGGTGGTCTGAAACAAGGAACGAACTAGCACCACGTTAGTTATAAAAGCGAGCTGAATAAACGCTCAACGGTGGTACTGTGCTGGTCCTAGCCTAGACCGTGCTAGAGACGCGAGCCTGGACACAAAGGGAAAACACAGCACACCACTAGAAACAAAATGAGCAGCCCTACTGGAAACAAAAGGAACAACAATCCCTTTTTTTGATTTTTTTTTCTTTTTTTTCTTTCTTTTTTTTTTCTTTTTTTTTCTTTCTCTTTTCTTTTTCTTTGGAACCTCAAAACCTGATTATATAAACAAAATAGTACAAAATATCACTTCACCACTCTCACCCTCTCACTAGAGTAAGGCTGAACCTCAAAATTCAATGTATCTAGCACAAGTATGAAGTGCTATCTTTCCTTTTGGATCACGTTGATGGAAACGCAGAATAGACCAACAAGTGGCTGCACCTATTATCAAGATCTACTCAAATTCCAACCCACAATAAATTGGACGCAGTTGTGACTAGATGGTGACAAGAACTCAAAACTCTAAAGGACTAAACTAAAACCAGCACTGGACACGACCGAAGCAAACACTCATTCAACCAGCCCTAACTAAGTAGTACTAGCCACGGCACAAAGGATTTATAGGATTATGGAAAACAAATCTGCTATATTTTTTGTCTTTTTTTGGACTATAGGAAAAACAAACACGAAGAATTGGAAATCTCTCACCGATAAACCTTGCTCTGATTACCAACTGATGTGAACCCACTAGGGTTTTCGCCTGATCTTTCGATGAGAGGCGCTGGATAACTCGATTAGTGAATGGAGATGACGTTCACGGCCCGACTACAGCCTTCTAAGGCCGCGCCTTAGCAACCGATACACCGCCTCCAATGGCTGTCACGATCTTGTGGAGCGCAACACCCGGCCACTAGGGCACTCGTCCTGCAAGCAATCGAAGAACCAGCAAGAACAAGTAGAACAAGTACTAAAATACTAGATGTAAATGAAGGTTTCAAACTCAATCTCTAATGAAGTGGGGTTTCGAAAACAAGAAGACGGGCGGCTAGATCAGCACGCGCGTTTACAAGCAAGTAGCGAAGGCTAAACTTTATCTAATCAAAACCCAGTTGTTCATGGCGGCTCTAGATGTAAATAAATAGAGGGGAGGACGACCAAAGGGGTGCTAGAGTCGTCCTCCAACCCTAGGACGCGTCCCTAATGGACTCAACTTGATACATGGGCCATTGGTCCAAAATAGGGTGACGCAGCACCAAAACAGAAAAAGGTGTCGGCACGAAAACAAGGACTGCGCCCGACTCATAAGCTGCATAGATATGTGGTTGGACTCATTGGAAAGTAGACTTCATGAGCTTTCCAACAAGTATAGGAACGTCCCAGTTGGAGTCCATATGACGCCGTGGTGATCCATACAAGTTAGAGTTATTTTCCAGTCCGAATCCAACTCCCAAAACGTGTTGGGTTTGGACTCTTTGTTTCCTTGCTTTAGAAGCGACGTGGTAACTTGATAGAGGATGTTGTGGAGGCTTGGACCTGATCTCCAATCACCTTTGTTAAGTTATCACTCTTCCCATATGCAATCAGCCCTTGAAGTTGGTGTTGCCTCAAATTCTGAATGCAGTTGAACCTTCCCTTGCTGATCTTGTCCATTATTCTTGAAGGTTGAGTTGACGGGCACGAGCACGAGTAAGAGGACCAGCTATAGGTTGTGTCGGAGAGGATGTAGGACCAGCTATAGGTTGTGTCGGAGATGTACGACCAGTGTCGGAGAGGATGTATCGCTGGTGTTGATGTCCTCATCAGCACCGACCGTCACAAGTGGTTAGAACGTGAACCAACCAGCGCATAAGCTTCAGGGGCTCACCGCGACTTCAACGAAGTAACGAGCGGCGCTGGAAAGGCTTGGAGCAGCTCTGGCCGCGGTGAAGCGCTTGCGGCGGTGCTTTGGCCGGAGTTGGGAACGACGGCTCGGTTGCGGCTTATGGGGGCTTAGAGCTTGCGTTAGGGGGCGCAATCGGTGGCGGAGCTCAGGGCGGAGCTGCTGGTGTGCTCAAGTGGCTTGGAAAGGAAGCGGGTGAGGCGAATTTGGGGAGCGGAGTAAGTTCGTCGGCGTTGAGTGGAAAGGAAGAAAATGAGGCGGCCGCGCAGTGGGATCACCGAGGGGAGTGGATGAGCATGCCGGGGGCTCGTCCACATCACGGCGGGCTCGCGCAACCAAGCAGCTGCGTGGCCAGGCACGTGGCGGCGCTGGACGTAGCGGCTCTGCCCCGGCGGCAGAGCATCCCCCCCTGCTCAGCACTGTAGCAAGCTCTTATCCAAACAGTTTTGGGGTTTTGCAAAATTCGCCCAAATTTTGAACTGAAGACAAAATTCCACCAAAATGAAAGTTGTGTAGAATTTCAAAAGCTACAAAACATCTGTTGGTGACCAAAGCTAATTCTGAGTGGAAATTGGTGATTTTAACAAAACAGTTTGAAATTCAAAACTCAATTCAAGGAAATTCAAATTTTTGAATTGGGGCAGATCAGAATTTCCAAAATTACTTTTGATTTTCCATAACAACTTGAAAAACTCCCAACATGAAAGTTGTTCAACTTTTTGAGCTCTACAACTTTCATGTTGGTCACTTTTCAAAATTCCAAATAGATTTTAAATTGGAGACTCCAATTGGAAAAGGGGACACTTTCTGGAAATCTGTATTTTCAAAATTACTTTGAATTTTGTATTGAAACTTCAAAAACTCAAAACACCAAAGCTGTACATCTTGACAAGATCTACAACTTTGCTTTTGAACTCAACCTCAAATTTTGCTTGGTTTTTAAATTGTGCAAAAGGGGGCAATTCTAGGGTTCAAAATTCAGGGTTCCCCCCCCCCTAATCTCTCGGAAATCTTTCACCCTAGGGTTTGAACAACCAACACAAGCATCAATACATAATATAATCTCACTTTAGATCCCTAAGCACAAGCAACCAAAGTAAACTTGTTTGAAGTTGGTGCATCAAATTGTGCTTAACAAATATGCCATGCAATGCTTATGATGACATGATCCAATTTTAGTAACCGTAACATCGGGGATGTTACATGCAAGATAGGTGCATGATTTGCAAGGAACATACCATATGCTTAGAAATCAATTTAGACACACCCAATGGAACTCCTAGATGACGTGTGTCATATGGAATCTCGCTTCGGTCTGTTTGGAGACAATGTTAGTTTCAGAGCAAGATAGGTGCATAGTTTGTGCCTAATGCACCATAGTCTAAGAAACCATTTTTGACGCACCTGTTTGTACTCCTAGATGAAGAAGATCAAGTGGAAGCTCGGTTCGGTCTGTTTGGAGATAGTGCTAATCTTGATGCAAGATAGGCGCACGGTTTGCATGGAACATACCATATGCTTGGAAATCAATTTGGATGCACCCGATGGAACTCCTTGATGACGTGTGTCATATGGAATCTCGCTTTGGTCTGTTTAGAAACAGTGTTAGTTTCGGTGTAAGATATGTGCATGGTTTGCGCCTAATGCACCATAGTCTAAGAAACCATTTTGGATGCACCTGTTGATACTTCGTTGAAGAGGATCAAGTGGAAGCTCGGTTTGATCTGTTTAGAGATTGTGCTAATCTTGATGCAAGATAGGTGCATGATTTGCAAGGAACATACCATATGCTTAGAAATCAATTTGGACGCACCCAATGGAACTCTTAGATGACATGTGTCATATGGAATCTTGCTTTGGTCTGTTTGTAGACAATGTAAGTTTTAGTGCAAGATAGGTGTATAGTTTGCGCTTAATGCACCATAGTCTAAGAAACCATTTTGGACGCACTATTTGGTACTACTGGGTGAAGAGCCTCAAGTGGAAGCTTGGTTCGGTCAGTTTTGAGATAGTGCTAATCCTTATGCAAGGTTGGTGCATGGTTTGCTTGGAACATACCATATGCTTCAATATCAATTTGGATGCACCCGATGGAACTCCTTGATGACGTGTGTCATATGGAATCTCACTTTGGTCTGTTTAGAAACAGTGTTAGTTTCGGTGCAAGATATGTGCATGGTTTGCACCTAATGCACCATAGTCTAAGAAACCATTTTGGAAGCACCTGTTGGTACTTCGGTGAAGAGGATCAAGTGAATGCTCGGTTTGATCTATTTGGAGATAGTGCTAATCTTGATGCAAGATAGGTGCATGATTTGCAAGGAACATACCATATGCTTAGAAATCAATTTGGACGCACCCAATGGAACTCCTAGTTGACGTGTGTCATATGGAATCTTGCTTCGGTCCGTTTGTAGATATTGTAAGTTTTAGTGCAAGATAGGTGCACAGTTTGCGCCTAATGCACCATAGTCTAAAAAATCATTTTGGACGCACAACTTGGTACTCTTGGGTGAAGAGGCTCAAGTGGAAGCTTGGTTCGGTCAGTTTGGAGATAGTGCTAATCCTTATGCAAGGTAGGTGCATGGTTTGCATGGAACATACCATATGCATGGAAATCAATTTGGATGCACCCGATGGAACTCTTTGATGATGTGTGTCATATGGAATCTCGCTTCGGTCCATTTGGAGACATTTTTAGTTTTAGTGCAACATAGGTGCAAGGTTTGCATATAATGCAGCATAGGCTAAGAAACCATTTTGGAAGCACCTGTTGGTACTCCTAGGTGAAGAGGCCCAAGTCGAGGCTCGGTTCGGTCTGTTATTGTTAGTTTCGGTGCAAGATAGGTGCACAGTTTGCACCTAATGCACCATAGTCTAAGAAACCATTTTGGACGCACTTGTTGGTACTCCTAGGTGAAGGGGCTCAAGTGGTTGCTCAGTTTGGTCTGTTTGGAGATAGTGCTAATCTTGATTCAAGATAGGTGCACGGTTTGCTTGGAACATACCAAATGCTTGGAAATCAATCTGGACGCACATGATGGAACTCCTAGATGACGTGTGTCATACAAAATCTTGCTTTGGTCTGTTTGGAGACAGCGTTAGTTTTGGTGCAAGAAGGTGCAAGGTTTGCACATAATGCAGTATAGGCTAAGAAACCATTTTGGACGCACCCGATGGTACTCCTAGGTAAAAGGCTCAAGTGAAAGCTCGATTTGGTCTATTTTGAGATAGTGCTAATCTTGATGCAAGATAGATGCACGGTCTACATGGAATGAACCATGTGCTTAGAAATTAATTTGGACACACCCGATAGAACTCCTTGATGACGTGTGTCATATGGAATCTCGCTTTGGTGTGCTTGGAGATAGTATTAGTTTCAGTGCAAGATATGTGCACGGTTTGCGCCCGATGCACAAAAGTCTAAGAATCCATTTTGGAAGCGTGCAAGATAGGTGCACAGTTTGCACCTAATACACCATAGTCTAAGAAACCATTTTGGACACATTTGTTGGTACTCCTAGGTGAAGGGGCTCAAGTGGATGCTAGGTTTGGTCTGTTTGGAGATAGTGCTAATCTTGATGCAAGATAGATGCATGGTTTGCATGGAACATACGATATGCTTAGAAATCAATTAGGACGCACCTGATATAACTCCTTGATGATTTGTGTCATATGGAATCTTGCTTTGGTTCGTTTACAGACAGTGTTAGTTTTGGTAGAAGAAATGCGCACGGTTTACGCCTAAAGCACCATAGGCTAAGAAACCATTTTAGACGCACCCGATGGTACTCGTAGTTGAAGAGGCTCAAGTGGAGGCTCGATTTGGTCTGTTCGGATATAGTGCTAATCTTGATGCAAGATAGTTGCACAGTTCGCATGCAACGTACCATATGTTAAGAAATCAAATTGGACGCACCCAATGGAACCCAATGCAAGATGACGTGTGTCACATGGAATCTCGCTTCGGTCTGTTTGGAGACAATGTTAGTTTCAGTGCAAGATAGGTGCATAGTTTGTGCGTAATGCACCATAGTCTAAGAAACCATTTCTGACACACTTGTTTGTACTCCTAGATGAAGAGGCTCAAGTGGAAGCTCGGTTCGGTTTGTTTGGAGATAGTACTAATCTTGGTGCAAGATAGGGGCACGGTTTGCATGGAACATACCATATCCTTGGAAATCAATTTGGATGCACCCGATGGAACTCCTTGATGACGTGTGTCATATGGAATCTCACTTTGGTCTGTTTAGAAATAGTGTTAGTTTCGGTGCAAGATATGTGCATGGTTTGCGCCTAATGCACCATAGTGTAAGAAACCATTTTGGAAGCACCTGTTGGTACTTCAGTGAAGAGGCTCAAGTGGAAGCTCGATTTGATATGTTTGGAGATAGTGCTAATCTTGATGCAAGATAGGTGCATGATTTGCAAGGAACATACCATATGCATAGAAATCAATTTGGACGCACCCAATGGAACTCCTAAATGACGTGTGCCATATGGAATCTTGCTTCGGTTCGTTTGTAGACAATGTAAGTTTTAGTGCAAGATAGGTGCACAGTTTGCGCCTAATGCACCATAGTCTAAGAAACCATTTTGGATGCACAATTTGGTACTCTTAGGTGAAGAGGCTCAACTAGAAGCTTGGTTCGGTCAGTTTGGAGATAGTGCTAATCCTTATGCAAGGTAGGTGCATGGTTTGCATGGAACATACCATATGCTTGGAAATCAATTTGGATGCACCCGATGGAACTCTTTGACGATGTGTGTCATATGGAACCTCGCTTCAGTCCATTTGGAGACATTGTTAGTTTCTGTGCAAGATAGGTGCACAGTTTGCACCTAATGCACCATAGTCTAAGAAACCATTTTGGACGCACTTGTTGGTACTCCTAGGTGAAGGGGCTCAAGTTGATGCTCGGTTCGGTCTGTTTAGAGATAGTGCTAATCTTGATGCAAGATAGGTGCACGGTTTGCATCGAACATACCATATGCTTGGAAATCAATTTGGATGCACCCGATGGAACTCCTTGATGACGTCTGTCATATGGAATCTCACTTTGGTGTGCTTAGAGATAATAGTATTAGTTTCAGTGCAAGATATGTGCACGGTTTGCGCCTAATGCACCAATGTCTAAGAAACCATTTTGGAAGCACCTGTTGGTACTCCTAGGTGAAGAGGCTCAAGTGGAGCCTCGGTTCGGTCTGTTTAGAGATAGTGCTAGTCTTGATGCAAGATAGGTGCATGATTTGCATGAAACATACCATATGCTTGGAAATCAATTTGGATGCACCCGATGGAACTCCTTGATGACGTGTGTCATTTGGAATCTCGCTTCGGTCCATAAGGAGACATTGTTAGTTTCGGTGCAAGATAGGTGCATAGTTTGCACCTAATGCACCATAGTCTAAGAAACCATTTTGGATGCATTTGTTGGTACTCCTAGGTGAAGGGGCTCAAGTGGATGCTAGGTTTGGTCTGTTTGGAGATAGTGCTAATCTTGATGCAAGATAGATGCATGGTTTGCATGGAACATACAATATGCTTAGAAATCAATTAGGACGCACCTGATATAACTCCTTGATGATTTGTGTCATATGGAATCTTGCTTTGGTTCGTTTAGAGACAGTGTTAGTTTTGGTAGAAGATATGTGCACGGTTTACGCCTAATGCACCATAGGCTAAGAAACCATTTTAGACGCACCCGATGGTACTCGTAGTTGAAGAGGCTCAAGTGGAGGCTCGATTTGGTATGTTCGGATATAGTGCTAATCTTGATGCAAGATAGTTGCACAGTTTGCATGCAACGTACCATATGTTAAGGAATCAAATTGGATGCACCCAATGGAACCCAATGAAAGATGACGTGTGCCATATGGAATCTCGCTTCGGTCCGTTTGGGGACAATGTTAGTTTCAGTGCAAGCTAGGTGCATAGTTTGTGCGTAATGCACCATAGTCTAAGCAACCATTTTTGACACACATGTTTGTACTCCTAGATGAAGAGGCTCAAGTGGAAGCTCGGTTCGGTTTGTTTGGAGATAGTGCTAATCTTGGTGCAAGATAGGGGCACGGTTTGCATGGAACATACCATATCCTTGGAAATCAATTTGGATGCACCCGATGGAACTCCTTGATGACGTGTGTCATATGGAATCTCACTTTGGTCTGTTTAGAAATAGTGTTAGTTTCGGTGCAAGATATGTGCATGGTTTGCGCCTAATGCACCATAGTGTAAGAAACCATTTTGGAAGCACCTGTTGGTACTTCAGTGAAGAGGCTCAAGTGGAAGCTCGATTTGATATGTTTGGAGATAGTGCTAATCTTGATGCAAGATAGGTGCATGATTTGCAAAGAACATACCATATGCATAGAAATCAATTTGGACGCACCCAATGGAACTCCTAAATGACGTGTGCCATATGGAATCTTGCTTCGGTTCGTTTGTAGACAATGTAAGTTTTAGTGCAAGATAGGTGCACAGTTTGCGCCTAATGCACCATAGTCTAAGAAACCATTTTGGATGCACAATTTGGTACTCTTAGGTGAAGAGGCTCACCTAGAAGCTTGGTTCGGTCAGTTTGGAGATAGTGCTAATCCTTATGCAAGGTAGGTGCATGGTTTGCATGGAACATACCATATGCTTGGAAATCAATTTGGATGCACCCGATGGAACTCTTTGACGATGTGTGTCATATGGAACCTCC